>NC_137814.1:14272593-14302593 GCF_963921795.1 Nannobrachium achirus
TTCCACAATCTCCGAATGCTATATAGAGTCTGGAAGAGCAGCTCCCGAACGGCGAGTATCGGAAGTAGCCACTGCTGCACTGAACTGTAGTCCCATTGGAAACGTAACAGAAACACAGTAGCTCAGACAAAGTCATTCGAGCTGCCTATTATTGTTATGAGTGTATAGTTTAAGAAAACGTTTTAAAACATCATGGAGGTAACACCAATAACACCAGAGAAAGACGAAATAAAGCCCCCAGAAATGTTGAAAGGAGACATAACGCTTCCACTAGGACATGTTATTGTTACTGCACCAAGGGAGCGGTTGCGTCATATCCGCTTTATCTCGCACTCATCGTTTCTTACCGCGGTGGAGTTACAATCTGAACAAAGATTTGGCTATCAAAGTCATGTAACCCCAATGTTATTACAATTCTAAGATTTCTAAAATTCATTAAAAATAAGTTTTGACATATCTTTTCAAAGTAAAAGGTGTGCATCATGTAGAAATGCCTGCCAGACAATGTGAACAAAGATTTGGGTGTCAAAGTCACTTAACCCCAATGTTATTACAATTCTAAGATTTCAGAAATTCATTAAAAATAGGTTTTGACATATTTGTTCAAAGTAAAAGGTGTGCATCATGTAGGACTTCCTAACAAATTATCGGAACCATGATTTTGTTGAAAAAGTCATGTGACCAAAAGGTTATTCAATTTCTTAGATTTCAAAAAATCGTCAAAAATACACTTTGAGGGAAAATTTCAAAATAAAATTTGTGCATCGTGTAGGAATGTCCAATGGACCTTGTGATGTATTTTGGTGTGTCCAGGTATTTTTTTCTAGGAGATATTGCATTTTTTTAAAAATGCAATCTGTAACTTGTGGACGGTCCCTAAAAATGTTGAATATCCATCTGGGTGAATATCCAACCTGAATCCAACTCCACCGCGGTTCGTTACTTCCCATCTATCTATAAATGCGAGAGGTTATGTAGGTCTACGTTGTAGTCTCGCGTAGCCAGACAACTATTCCACAATCTCCGAATATTTGACCAAATCGCGGAGGCAACAGTCTGGCCACGCGTTGTACGTTGCAAGAAACGTTTCCGTATCCGGTAGGCGAATGTTCCTACCATAGGAGACGCGTGTGCATGAATTAGAAAGCGCGGCCTGTGATTGGCTGGAGCGGAGTTCTGGAGCGCTCGGCTGTGGTCACTTGGACTGCGCGGGCGGGTGTGAATGCGTTTATCGTGGACAGGGCGTTTATCGTGGGCTTGCCCAGGCCTTACGGCCTGGGCATAAATATAACGATTGCATTCACCACGGCTTCGTAACTCGCGCGGCGCTCCGCCGGCCGCGCGGCCCTGGCCCGCTCTTCGCGGCCACTCGCGCCTGCGGCGCTCGGGGGCGAAGAGCAGGACCAAGGTCCGCTGGCCTTCGCGCCGCTTGCAATGTCGTGGACAATAAAACGAGCGCTCCTTCAAACGGCGTCTCCTACGGTAGGATTAATAGCATCCGGTAGAGACCATGACCGGAACAGTAACTTTCAAAGCAACTTGATCCCTGTCTACATAGGAAGTAGTAAATGAAGAAGAAGTCCCCCCTCCCCCGACATAACATTAAAACCGTATTATAACAGAAGATTTGATTGTCCTACTTATTGTTTGCTGCTGATATTGAACTACAAAGGCACCACCAGGTAAGATATAAGGTTCTGTAGTAGCCTAAGCAGCTCTACTCACCTAGCAAATAAATGCACGCCAGAGAGCTGTCGTGACGAGGTCTCACCGCCCCGCGCCGACCGGAGCGGAGCGTCGTCTACCCGGCGCAGCGCTAGCGGCCAGGGCGTCCACTGGTAGTGGTGTAGCAGCCATTAGTGGAAACATACGCTGTGTTTACGCCAGCAAGACGGGTTCTGTTCGTTCATTTTCTCTGAGTCGGATCCTTCTGAGCTTGTTCAATGTTCACTTAAAGTGGATTGTAGAGGGAGATCATATGATTTGATTTGCTTATCGCCTGATTCGCAATAACATAAGTAGGCTATATTTATTATGTGTCGAATATTAGATGGTTCCCAAACACTGGGTCGGGACCCATTTGTGGGTTGTGGAAACATTTTTATGGGTCCCTTTATTATTTTTTTTGTTTCCTACAATTAGTTTGTAGCCTAATTATTATTTCAAAACATTTTCAATATGCATTCCCAAAAAAGCTATTTTATTTTAGTTAAAAACAAAACTCAATGATTTATTTTCCTCAGCAATTTCATGAAGAAATAAGGGAAATCCAAGAAATTCCATACATTTGAAATATTATATACCATAGAGCTGAAGTGGTTGTGTTTTGGGATAATAATGTACACCATTTTCATATAGCCTAATTGTAGTGGAGTAAAAGTAGCCTACAATATTTTCCTCTTGAGATATAGTGGAGTAGCCAGTTATAGAATTGTAAATACTGAAGAAAGTAAAAAAAAAGAAAGAATAGGCTACCTCAAAATTGTTCTTAAATAGCCTACTTTACACCGTCTGAATGTTAACTTGAAACTTTCTTTCGTTGCCCCTCCCCAGAACCCAGGACAAAGACCTCCATTTGGACACAGCGTGCTTCTTGTATCATCAGTTTCACACCTTTTTGTTATAATCATATTATTTGAGTAATTTCATTCTGACTGCGGTTGGCAACAGCTGTCATGTCTGGATACTGGAGTAAAAGGAGAAGAACCCAATTCCGTAGAACCATGGAGGAGGCCAGGCCGTACGCTGTGCACGGTCCCAGAAGAGGGAACAACTCAAGGGAGCAGCACCATCCTGCTGGAGGTAATGCAGTTTCTCTTCTCTCTCTCTTCTCTCTCTCTCTCTCTCTCTCTCTCTATGAATAAACATTTTCTTTTTTCCTTTGTTTTAGATCCTGTGGTGCCACACTCTCCACTGACTCCACAACCCCCAGAATTTGAGTCCCGTTTTGATATAGGTATGTTTTTGTTTCTGCCAATCTTATTATTATTAATATTATTATTTTTTGATTTATTTTTTACACCCTTACTAATAAGTAGTAGCCTAAGCGTATGTATGAACCCTCTCTCCTTCTCTTCCACAATCTATAGGCGTTAAGCTCCTGGCAGATCTGGTGGAGGAGGTCCGGGCCACGCGGAGGGAGCTCCAGGAGCTGAAGGCCCAGGTGGCCACGGTGCAGAACGCCCTGTCTGTCCCCGTCGCCCATTTGGACCCGCCTGACCTCCTGGTGGCTCCCCTCGACCAGCAGAGTGAGCTCACCAAGCTGGAGAGCCAGCTGGCTGGAGACGCCAACTCTAGAGAGAGTCTGGTTGGTTTTTGTGGTTTACTTTGAAAACTACTCAACCCATTATTGGCATTAAGGCTGGAAATGCGTCTTTGTCGCTTTAGATTTTAACCACAGTTTTATGTTTTATGTCTTCTAAATTCTTCTAAATCAGTGGTTCTCAAACCTTTTCATGTCAAGGACTCCCAAAATTACATCATGTATTTGGCCACGGACCGCTATCTCAAAATATGTTGTTCCAGGGAACCCCAGAAGCAAAGATTTGAGTTACAGAAGTTTGCTTTGAAAAATATGTATTATAAAATGTGGCAATATTTGCAAGATTTTTCAAAAAATAGCAGATCTACAAGCTCGCAGCCACGCCGTGAGCTTGTATATCTGCTATTTTTCAATAGCTAAAGAATAAAATAATTCCAGGTCCCATTAAAGACCTGAGGCCTATTCCACGAAGTCTTATAAATCCAAACAGTTTTCTGTTATATCAGTGGTTCTCAAACCTTTTCACGTCAACATTATTTTTGGCTGCCGACCCCCCCCCCCCCCCCCATCTTAAAATACTTTTATTCTAAGGACTCCCAAATCATGCAAAGATTTAAAAATGTCCGCTTTAAATATATGCATATTAAAAAATGATGTAAAATGTTTAATGTACTTAAACTAGATAAGGCTGTTTCCCCCAAGTCCGATCAAACTGCGAGATTATTATATTTCTAGGTGTTGGATGTTTGTCTGATCTGAGTTCTTGTCTTATGGTAGGAGCTTCATCTGTCTACTAAGGGTGGAAAGAACGCTAAAGATGCTGTGTATCGGATGATGCCCTGCATCATGACCAACAAACTGGCCAAAACAATCAACTGGACCGGACAGGGCGGCAAAATGGCATTCCGGAACTTCAAACTCAAAGACATTTTGCATAGTAAGTAATCATGAACGACGTTTCTGGACTCGGCTGCGGTAAATCAGTGGCTTTTTGTGAGTTATCGATGTGTGGAGATTGGAGACAGCATACTGGTCTTGAACTTATCAGGGTTCCCACATTTTTACCAATGAATTTCCAAGACTTTTCCAGAATATTTAAACCAATTTCCAGGCCTATACAAGTCATTCAGCACAATAATGAGTCTCTTACTCCTTTGAGTAATGCCCAAAGACAGGCAGTGTAGCAAAAATAAAACATAGAATGGTATTATGGATAAAATAAAGCATAGAATGGAACCAAATGGACCCGTACAGACAGTTATGACGGCCGTGCATGTTTGCATCAAGCGACAGCTGCGAACACTGGAAGGGTGCAAGCATATAGAAGCCTATTGCATACATTAGGCTGCAATCACACAGCCCGTTCAGCGAAAAACTACTTATGTTACATGTTTCGTGTAATGTAATGTTATACATGTTTTAGAAAAAATATTTTTCCATGACTTTCCAGGACCTTTGATCAATTCTAAAACTTTTCCAGTACTGGAAAAATATTTTTCTAATTTCAAAATATTTCCAGGAATGTCATGACCGTGGGAACCCTGACTTATGGATTTGCGAGTGCATGATGTGATTGAGAACACATGTAAGAGTCATAAATGGAGCCGATCCTTTGTTCAATTCTGTTCCATCCACTCCCTTGTATGTTTCGGCTAAGGAAGGGGCTCAGACCACTTGAATGTTAAATAAATAGCTTATGACAGAATGAATGGCATGGACATTTATCCCTTTCCATACAAAAATAAAACATGCAGTATCTTAAATCTTAAAGTGTTTAATTTGTTGACATTATTGTTTAACTATAATTTCTAGGAGCCATGAGAAGAAACTCTAACCTGAAGGAGGTGACTGAGGAGCTGATGCAGTATGAAGTCACACGCTACCTGAAAGGGGCTGCGGATCGAGACGGGGGACGGAAGAAGTTGAAGGTGGAGGACGTGTGGTCAATGTCGCCGGACACCGACTCCACAGACTCAAACTCTGTGACAGCTAATCAGTGACCGTCATGAGACACGCCGGCCAGCTTGTGCTGCTGGCCGACTGTAAATGTTTTGACCATTTATTGCATATTTCGCATTTCCTTATTCCTTTATCCACTTTGGATTAGGGCTGTCACAATTATTACATAATCGTCTAATCGTGATTATTTGACATTATCGCAATTATTTTGTCATAATCGTCATAATCGTGAATGTTGAAAAATGTCAGAAATAGTGGAAATAGCAGATCTACAAGCTCACAACGCGTCGCATCGCGACACGTTGTGAGCTTGTAGATCGGCTATTTCCACTATCAATGTTATTTTTTAAGTATTAAGTTGTCAAATATGTCAGTAATGTATTTGTATATTTAGGTCATGTGTCATATCTACCATATGCAACTTCAAAGCCTAAAAGCCAAACAGAAACGTAATTATCAACGACGAATAGACAATTAAATCATTAATCGCCAATTATTTGAGTGACAATTAATCGTCATGTAAAATGTCATATCGTGACAGCCCTACTTTGGATTGACTGTACAAACATATGTACACATACTACTGGGGAGAGATTGTTTGTGTACATTAGAGTTGTTCCGATACCAATGCCAGTGTCCGAAAAGCTGCCGATACTGCCTGAAATGCTGGTATCGGCGAGTATGCCTGTCTTTGCCATTCTGATAGCACGTCATTGATGATGATTATCACATAGTATGTCATTTACATATTTTGAAAGCTTCAGTTGATGTTACATTACCGTTTTATACTTGCTGTACTATTTACATTATTAGTTTACTAACTTGTAGCTGCTCTTTAACAATTATTAATGGATTTATTTATTTATTCCTACATCAGTGGTTCTCAAACATTTTAATTGCAAGGTGCTTCTAGAGATGCTCTAGAGTGTTCAAATGGTACCAAAGTTGGTTCCATTTGTACACTCTCAAGAGTTACAGACCTGTAAGGGTCCATTTAGAACCCCCTCAAGAAACCCTGAGGGTCCCTGGACCCCACTTTAAGAACCACTGTCCTAGATATTTGTTTTATTATTATTATTTATTATTATTAGTATTGGATTGGTTCTCGGTAGCGACCAATATGCAAGTTGTGGGTATCAGAGTTGGTATCGGGAAGGATTTTATTTTATTTGTACATCTTTAATGTGTACTGCAGTGAGTTCTGCTGACAACTGAATTTCCCCCAATAAAGGTGTGTCTATCAGCAGGCTGGAGACATATTGTCCTGGAAAATAAGCTTGAAATGAGATTCCTCTGGACACTTTCCTACTGAGTTTATAAGGATGCCTATTATTATTAGCTGGTGGATAACAGCTAATCTTCCCGGGGTCCACACAACACATAAAAAACATGACCTTTGACTAGACATTACAGGACAATGACATAAAAATAAAGTACAAATTAGAAATCTGACAAAAGAAATGTTTCCTTCAAACAGTGACTTTAATCATCCCTCATATCATATACTACTTATCCTCTGATTCACATTTCATTGGAAAGAGAACAAAAAGATAAGCAGCGGGTGCTCAGCCACAGAAACGCCTTGTTAAAAAAAAGGAACCACACCAAGGTGGAAATGCTAACACTCCTATCAAGGGACGCACAACTGGGCCTAGGCCAGACGAATCAGGATATTTCATATATCCCAGATTTTCAGATATTCACATAAAAACATGCAGTAGTCCTGGTTTCTATACTAACTCCCCCTAGCCAGCCAGGTGCTGAAAAATGGGTTGCAAAAAACGTGGAATAAAAAACATTTAAAAAAAAAAAGAAGCATAATTACAATGGATAAATAATGTAGGCCTACCAAACAAAACAATCAGAACTTTGAACTTAAGTAACTGTTTATATGTTTTAAATGATTTAAAAAAAAAAAAAGCTCCATTATTCAATTAATCAAAAAAGGATTTGTTAGAATAATGGATAAGAAGAGGATGTGATAGTTGCATGCCCTCAGGGAGCATGCTTGGGTGAACAGCACCCCCTGGTGCGCTAGTCCTATCATGGCATGATAGAACAAATCAATTGATGAACAAGTCGAACATGCAAGTAAAGCAAAGGAATGTTAAATGTCATGGGTAGGTATGGTTTCTTGTCCAGGTACTTGCAGAGCTTCTTTATAGTTTGTGAAGTGGTGTCTTTGTCATAATAGTAGGTTATAGTTGCACAGTATGTGAGCATACATCGTAGAATGAGTTCGAAAGCACTTGCTTGTTGGTCAAAATCAAGAATGAATGTGCAGATTTTCTTGAAACCTTTTACGGAAATAATCATTAGGTTGCCCCAAATAAATGATTGTTGGATCATAATAGAGTCATACTCGAGGTCACGGTCAAAGTTGTACAATCGCTAATGTCCATGAATGGAAATGGCTTTCATCTCTGCCAGGAGATTCATGCATTTGTCCCTGTCTGTCTGCAGCTTACTGTATATTGCTTACTACTAGGCTGATCAGTCATATTTCATATTTGCACAGTGGGCAGCGTGCTCTCCCAAAGATCATTCTGTGACTGACTATAGCATGACACAAAACCCCACATACATATCAATTTTGGGGTCCTTGACATGAAGACGTGAGTGAACCATAGATATAGAGCAGGGGTTTTCAAAGTGGGTGACGGGGCACCCTGGGGTTTCGTGACAGCAGTCCAGGGGTGCCGCGAGATCATTTGATAATAGTTCGAATTTATTTGGATTTGGATATATAATTTAAAACTTGAAATACGTTATTTTCAGTCAGTTCTAACCAAAATGTCTATTATCTCAATGTTTTCCTTGCAACATAATCGCTAAAACATGCTATACATAATAAGGTGCTGGGAGTATTATGAGTATAATGTAGTGGTGCCTCGGATGAAAGATACATTTCTAACGGTGCCTTGAGCCCAAAAAGTTTGGGAACCCCTGATATAGAGGGTCCTGAACTCAACTACTGGACTAGGTGAATAAATCCATACAGTCTTCTAGCTCAGGAGGACTACTGTGTTCATCACCATGAGAGTCATCTTGGTGTTGCTGTCCTCTCTTCCGTCTTCGTTTATACACAGTCTTTTCTTTCCTCTCCTCTGCCTCTTCCCCATTTTCTGTCTCTAGTATTTGCAGTTCTCGTGTGTCATGGATTCGTAGTTTTTGACGCACCGGTAGTTCCACGGAGAGGGCCGTTTGCAGACTCTGGTAGAACCTTCAGTAATGGAATGACGCAGAATTAGTTGCAGAACCTGGGAACATTTACTTATTTAAACTCCAACCAGGGCACTCAGGATGACACGGCCAATTAGCGGCTTCTGAAACTGACCTTTGTATCCGTCTGAGGTTCTCCTCCAACTTCTGATTGGCTACCTGGACCAGGAAGTGGATGTAGTCCTGACCAACCAGGACATTTCCCTGTAGACTGAGAGGAACCTCCAGGCCATGGGTGCTACGAACCGCCTAGGAGGAAGAAAAACACATGATTGGTTGCATTTAGAATGAACGTACTTCACAGTTGTAACCTATGATTAATGTAATCTATGCTCCAAATCCATATACGTAATATATCGTTGCTGTCGGGCAGAAAAGCTTATCTCCGTATTCTGTTTTTACGTAAATTAACGCCCTACTTGATCATACTAGAGAGACAGTCACACAAAAGCATCAAAAGTAGCCGATCCGCAAATCCTGAAAAGTAACAGTTTTGGACACATGAGGTTTACACACGACAGAGACAAATCAGACGATATAAAGTAAAATATATTGTAATATCAAAAAAGCCTATATATAAGTGTACCATTATTATCTTCCCAGTTTTGCCAACAGTGAGACCAGAGTTCCTGAAGCCTGAGTTGATGGCCACCGAGTGCTGGAGAACAGAAAGGAGATTTCATAAAGAGAAGTGTGAGCATGCTATAAGAAAATGAACATACTGTATATGCTAGCCAGGAGGACAATGCTAGGATGGAGAATGACCACGTGCTAGGATGGAGAATTACCATATAATATACTATAGGAGGACACTGCTAGGATGGAGAATTACCATATAATATGCTATAGGAGGACAATGCTAGGATGGAGAATTACCATATAATATGCTATAGGAGGACTATATGCCCTATCATACTTACACCTGGTGTCATCGGTAGTTTCTGACCGATGCAGTTGTCATTTTCACGACCATTACCCAATGTTCAGACCTTATTTTATTTTATGCAAATATACTTGCACCCATCTGTGTGTCCATTGTGTTAAAATAACTTAACAGCATTTTATTAGTCCCTCAACAGTGGAAACAAAATCGAAACAATCATTTGTTTTCACGATAGAGTAAATAGAATAATGTTTTTAGATTAGAAATGCAGCACGTTGTCCATAAGCCTATGAAAAGATAAGGCATCGTTTGGATATTAATTGGTTTGGTCCACAGCGTTTTGTTCTTAAAACATTTGTATGAATGATTTGTGTGTGTGTGTGTGTGTGTGTGTGTGTGTGTGTGTGTGTGTGTGTGTGTGTGTGTGTGTGTGCGCGTGACTGAGGCCTGTTGTTCTCACCAGTAGCTGTGCGTCCTCCAGTCTCCTACACTGAACATGAAGCACGAAGGGCTCAAACTTCAGCACAGCATCTCCACTGGCCCTGGACACACTGGACACCTGGAAAACACACATTTCAACGTCTTTATTTGAGTTTATAAAATACATCACAAGGGCTAGGGCTGTCACGATATGACATTTTACATGACGATTAATTGTCACTCAAATAATTGGCGATTAACAATTTAATTGTGTTTTTGTCGTTGATAATTACATTTCTGTTTGGCTTTTAGGCTTTGAAGTTGTACATGGTAGATATGACACATAACCTAAATATACAAAGAAATTACTGACATATTTGACAACGTACTACTTAAAAAATAACTTTGATAGTGGAAATAGCCGATCTACAAGCTCACAACGCTTGTAGATCTGCTATTTCCACTATTTCTGACATTTTTCAACATTCACGATTATGACGATTATGACAAAAAAATTGCGATAAACACGATTAGACGATTATGTAATAATTGTGACAGCCCTAACAAGGGCACACATATTTTTCAGTTGCTTCTGATGTCCCACATGACTGTCTCACACACACTCACACACACACACACACACACACACACACACACACACACACACACACACACACACACACACACACACACACACACACACACACAATAACCTATATTGTTTTGAACATTGTTATTAGTAATGAATAGACTACTAGACTATTTAGTAGGACAATGATCTTACCAGCTCTTCCTGTTGGCATTTCTGGTGGGAGACAAACAACCAGACACAGTTCTGTTTCTGGACATCAGTACTCTCTGAAACCTGGGCAGAGAGAGAAATGCTACAACCAATTCAAAGCAGTCTGTAATGATATTTCACAAATTCATTCATTCACAATCATTAGTCAATAACGATTTTACAATTTGGGCATTTAGCAGACACTCTTATCCAGAGCAACTCACAATAAGAAAGGTAAACACACATCGAATGCAGAGCGAGAGAGAGAGAGAGAGAGAGAGAGTGTGTAGTGTAGTGCTCTGTTGATCTCTTCCTTTTGGGTACATTGTGCACACTGTGCGTGTATTGCTACCTGTGAATTGTAAACTAGTTTTTTATTTAGTGTACATTTTGTATTTTTGGAGTTAGGTATATGTTTGTGTATCATGAATGTTCTATTTTTGTTGTGATGTCTTGTATGTAAGCAAGGATCGTGCATTTTTTTATTTCTGCCTCTTGGCCAGGTCACACTCGTAAAAGAGATTATGTCTCAATGTGTTTTTATCTGGTTAAATAAAGGTTAAATAAAAATAAAAAAAGTGCCTCAGTATCGCTCAGTATCTAAGATCACAGCACTGACAGAAGATAAACCAAGAACATAGCATCAGTCTAAAGTCTCTAAACAATATACTATCATAATAATAATAATAATAATAATATGTACATTGAAAGATACCCGGTAAACAGTGAGAAACCTAGCACCATTGTTTAGTGTTTACCTATCTTTTATCTTTGGACCACTATCAGACCACTAACCATATTGATTGATTGATTGAAGACTTTATTAGAAGTTTGCATAGGAAAAGGTACAGTTTCATGACGGTACAGTTCACTGGTACAAGGTCTACTAAAAGGAGATCCTAGAAAAGACTAAGCTTATTTCCACAGGAAACCGTTTAAGTATCTCATATAACATTGAATGACAGACGAATATAACACAGTACTACGCAGTAGATATGTAAAAAAAGAAAAGAAAAAAAGAAAACAGTAAGTCTAAACAAACAGTAGGTATATACAAAGACTGTAAGTGGTTTTTCAGGGCAATGTTAAAGGATGCTAGGGATCCACACTCCTTTATGGCCTTCGGTAAGGCTTTCCACATTTTGGTGGTATAGCAGAAGAACGTGGTATACTACAGTACAACGACCAAATTGTATTGTTTCAGACTTATTATTGTTAAAGGAGTAGTTCACCCCCAAAATGACTTTTTTTCTATTGATTACTCATGCCATGGAGAGTAGAGTTCAATAATATTTGTTGGGTTTTGTCACATTATATGAGATACTTCAATGGTTTCCAGTGGAAATAAGCTTAGTCTTTTCATGGATCTCCTTTTAGTAGACCATGTACCAGTGAACTGTACATGAAATTGTACCTTTTCCTATGCAAACTTCTAATAAAGTCATCAATCAATCAATCAATCAATCAATCAATCAATCAATCAAAAGATTCCTAAGACAAAAATGTGATTCGAGTAAATTTACCCCCGTTGATTCCGGAACGAATGGGGGTACATTTATTGTTATCACATTTTTATCTTAGGACGAAACGGGTCACCATCCGGAACGAATGGGGGTACATTTATTGTTATCACATTTTTATCTTAGGAATGCAACAAAAAACTAAAAATATTATTGAACTCTAGTCTCCATGGCGTGACTAATCATTAGAAAAAAAGTCATTTTGGGGGTGAACTACTCCTATGTGAGGCAACTATAGTATATACGGCCTGCCTGGCCGTATAGTTACTATTTTGGCCGTATAGTTACTATACGGCCAGGCAGGCACCTTTTTGGCCTTGATTTAATACCTTATTTGTCAAAAATGTAATAAGCACGGAGGTAACAGTATAAAGCACGTGGGCTTTAATAACGTTTGACAATTCTTGTTTCCATTGTGTTGGATGCATAACTTCAGCTGGTTCCACTGGGGATCGAACCCAGGACCTTCTGCGTGTAAAGCAGACGTGATAACCACTACACTATGGAACCTTGCACGTCAACTGCCTTGACAAAACCAAGGCATGAACGTTATCACCACTCTCTGTCTCACCCCATCGATGACGATGACCCGTCCAGAGCAGGAGCTGGTGGTGAAGTAGTTCTCACAGCCGTTCAGGAGAGACACAACGTGGGCAATGTCTTCATCCACACTGCCTTTCTTACTCGCGTCCAACTTGCTCAGGCTTTGCTTCTTCCACTGGCAAAACGCATTCGCCATACTTGTTTGACTAGGTTGTAAAAGCCCGTGTGCAACATGTGTACTCCCCCTCGCAATGTGTGTGTGTGCGCACTGTGCAGCGTTTTCTTTCATTACATTAAAAGCCCATGGTTAACTAGCTGGACTAGCTTGTGTTTACATGCGTTCGCCTTTTTACGGTGGCCGGTAGGGGTCAAACTTTGTCAGTGGTGGAAAAAATACTCACATTTTTTTACATCAGTAAAAGTATCAATACTGCAATGTAGAAATACTCTATACAAGTAGAGGTCCGGAATTCCAGTAGCCTACAATATATTGGTATGAAAATGTAATTAAAGTAAAAGTACTCATTGCCGAAAATGTTTTCAAACTGTATAAAATCTTTTTAAAATAGCAGATCTACAAGCTCACAATGCCTCGCATCGCAACGCATTGTGATCTTGTAGATTTGGCTGAGATGTAGTGGAGTAGAAGTAAAAGGAATTTGGAAATACTCTGGTAAAATAAAAAATACCTCTTCCTTGTAGTCCAGGATGTTTGAGGCTGTCGCCACCTTGTGGTCATGATGAAGGTTAGCCATAAATTATAACTTCCAGTAGAGGGTGCTAATATGCGGAGGTTACGGAGAGACGTAACCTCCGCATATTAGCACCCTCTACTGGAAGTTATAATTTATGGCTAGATGAAGGTAGCACAGCAGCTCAACAGTCTCTAGCCGGAAGACAGATCTCTGGTATGTTGTTTGTTTACTTCAACGGGTTGTAACTGTATTAGCGTTATCTAACATGAGCCAAATATGAAGTAGTAAATATGTTAGTATCCCTATGCTGTCAGCCTGTCACAGACACGCGTTGTTTCATCTCAATAGCTAAAGTTATCGTGGGTTAGCTGATCTGACAGCTTGACTTTAGACTAGTCTGGATTTGGTGACCGTTCACTCTGCAGATCCGGTTTGGGACGGATACGGAAACTCTATGTCTGCATACGTGTGTGTGTGTGTGTGTGTGTGTGTGTGTGTGTGTGTGTGTGTGTGTGTGTGTGTGTGTGTGTGTGTGTGTGTGTGTGTGTGTGTGTGTGTGTGTGTGTGTGTGTGTGTGTGTGTGTGTGTGTGTGTGTGTGTGTGTGTGTGTGTGTGTGTGTGTGTGTGTGTGTGTGTGTGTGTGTGTGTGTGTGTGTGTGTGCGTGAAAATTGTCAGGATTCAGTTGTGCTCTAGACCGGATCTGAGCGCTGTACACTAAATGGAAACCATGCTTTACTAATGCTTGCCTGCCTGGTGATATGTGGAGACCGAGGTTACAACTCAACTACTCACTCAATTTGAATTAAATCCAAGTCAGAATTTCAAGGCAGCTTTATTGGCGTGAGAAAATGAGTACATTGCTATAAAGCAAGTGTCAAAAACATAACAAAACTTAAAAGCATTGTGTAAACAGAGCTAAGTCAAAAGTTTTGGAAACAAATAGTGCTCAGGAATCTTTCAGGATTTTGCATGCAGTCTATTTTTGGGACACATATCAGTTTTTCATATGTGTTTCAAGGTAGTAGCTCCTACAGTAGGTTCATATGTGTTTCAAGGTAGTAGCTCCTACAGTAGGTCTATGTCTCAGGTTCCAATGCTTTTACTTCTACTCCACTACACCTCAGAGGCAAATATTGTACTTTTAGCCTACTCCACTATTTCAACTATTTGAAAACTTTAGTTACGATATTTTGTAGATTTTGATTTTGAATATTATTACAAAACATACATTAACCACACAGCCCTATATACATTTCGGCCTGCTATTTTCAAAAGATTTGTATACATTTGTAAACTTGAAGTGGGACATTCTGCATAATGAGTACCCTTTTAAGAACATTTTGATGCCAATACCTTTGCACTTTTACTCAAGTAAAATGAACAATGGGCCCGATTCACCAACCTACTTACGAACGTTCTTACGAAGAAATTTCTTCTTAGACCCTTTTAAGAAGTTTTTTAAGAAGATTTGGCATACACCAATGTTTTCTTAGCTGTGATTTGTTCTTATGTTAAGAAGAAATCTACGCATACTGTAGAGCACTCTTAGGGCAGCCTTTTAGTTCTTAAGTGTGACATGTTGTGCAAAAATAATTTATTCTTTAAGTTTCTTCAATTCTACAGTTGTATAATAATATGATTTAAATCACCAAAATATTTGTATCATATCTTTAGAGCAGTGGTTCTCAAAGTGTGGTTTGGGGACCCCCAGGGATCCTTTAGCAAGTTCCAGGGGGTCCACTGTAAAACGAGGAAGAGTTTTACCATTTTAACCCAGTTTTAAACTTTGTTTGAAAATAGCCGATCTACAAGCTCACAAGGCATTACCATTACAGCCCATTTTGAGCTTGTAGATCGGATATTTTTTAAACACTATGATAAATCTTGAAAAATCTTCCCAGGCAGAAAATATTTTCAGGTGGGGGTCTGCAGAATGTGGTGGTCCTTGACATGAAAATGTTTAGAACCACTGCTTTAGACTAGTTTTCAACAGGTCTGAAATTGCATCCCAACCCAAAATGCCCCCCCCCCCCCCAAAACCCTTCACCCCCCCCGCCCCCCATAACCCAACTCCCTACACCCTCACCCCCATATCCCAACAGCTGCCACACGCCCATTTTCCTGTCCCCTTCCTACCTGAAAGCCCCCCTTGCACCATATCCCAACCACACCCCTACCCTACTTCACCCCATTACATACCAAGCAGCTGCTAACTTAAAGCCTCTCTATACCCACCCACCAGCTTTCAGTAATACAATGTTTTATATCTACTAATAATGCGATTTCCAAACATGAAATATGGATAACATTCTAATTTCAGCAAATTTACCTTGATGTCTATAGTGAAATAATAAAATACATTCATCCATTAAATACAAATAATTAGCTGTTCACTTCAGAAGTACCTCCACAGAAGTATTGATATATATATCTTTTTAATGTTTGGAGTCTAGTGTTCCACCATCTTTACACTTTAGGGAATCTTGACTTAATTCTCTCAACTTTGTGTGAGTGATTTCTTGTGATTTCTGTGTACAGCAATCAAACACAGGTGTGACTGCAGAGAGTGTCATGAAGTCGTGCCTTATATGGGGATTTGTGGGTGGCTCCCTATGGTAATAGGGATGCAAATTAGGATATGTGGGGCGTCTACCTATGATAATTAGTATTAGCTGGCACATCCCTTCACGTTACGAGGATTGGCATTCATCATGAAAAGAACATAGTTAAGAACAATTTTGCCTTCCTAAGAACGTTTCATGAATCGGACTCAACTTCACTTAGGAATTCACTTAGGAAGAAATTTAAGAACAGGTTAAGAAGAAAGTTAAGAACTTATTGGTGAATGAGGCCCATTGTGAGTACTTTTTCCACCACTGTCCGGCACACTGTTTAACTAGTCGAGCAGCAGAATGTCCAAAGTCCAGGAGGTTGTGTCTGTGTGCTTCATGTTCCACAGACATGATGGCGACCGGCTGCAGGCTGATGAGAGCCATCCGAGTCAGTGAGTTTGGAGCTCCGTCTGTCCTCAAGTTGTGTTCGGACGTCCCGGTACCAAACCCCGGCCTGAGGGAGGTGAGAGGGTAACCGGAACACTTCCTGAACTCTCGTTGAGGAATAAGGTTAGGTTCAGGCATATTTTTACTGAGGTTAAAGGAGTAGTTCACCCCCAAAATGATTTTTTTTCTATTGATACTCATGCCATGGAGACTTGAGTTCAATAATATTTTTAGTTTTTTGTCGCACTTCTAATAAGACAAAAAAAGGAAAACTGTAAATTTACCACCATTGATTCCGGATGCCATCCGGAATCAATGGGGGTACATTTATTGTAATCAAATTATTGTCTTAGGAATATGACAAAAAACTAAAAATATCATTGAACTCAGGTCTCCATAGCGTGAGTAATCAATAGAAAAAAAAGTCATTTTGGCGGTGAACTACTCCTTTAAGTGTAGCAATAAGGTTAGGTTTAGGCATTGTTTTACTTAGGTTGCATTTTTTAGGGATAAGGTTAGGTTTAGGCATTGTTTCACTTAGGTTAGGTTTAGGGATAAGGTCTAACACACACACACACACACACACACACACACACACACACACACACACACACACACATTTACTGTGGTTACGTTTAGGAATAAGGTTAGGTTTAGACATAGTTTTACTGAGGTTACATTTAGGAATTCCGACCCCGGAACGGTCGCCGGATTTGACCATGGGGTATAAAAGTTAAATGTTGCGTGTTCATTGTGTCTTCTTACATTTTTAACAGCGACACACACACACACACACACACACACAGGCAATAAGTTGGTCTGAAATGCAAAACTGCAGTCTCTCATTTCATAAATCAACAAGTTCTTATGTAATAATATAATCATACTGTGTCCTACAGACCCTTCTTGAAAGCCAAAATTACCTCAACACTGTGACATCAACACTGTGATTTTACTGTGTGTGTGTGTGTGTGTGTGTGTGTGTGTGTGTGTGTGTGTGTGTGTGTGTGTGTGTGTGTGTGTGTGTGTGTGTGTGTGTGTGTGTGTGTGTGTGTGTGTGTGTGTGTGTGTGTGTGTGTGTGTGTGTGTGTGCGTGCGTGCGTGCGTTCTCTCATGTTGTAGGTGTTAATCCGTGTCCATGCTTGTGGAGTCAACCCCGTGGAGACCTACATCCGTGCTGGGACCTACTCCCGCAAGCCCAGCCTGCCGTACACCCCAGGCACCGATGTGTCTGGGGTGGTGGAGGCGGTGGGACAGGGAGTCACTGCCGTAAAGGTGGCTCTATAATGTTGTGTCTGTAAAGCTATGATTTTATATGATGTTATTGTTGCTCCAGTTAGGCCTAACCTGGACCCAATGAGACACAGACATAAAATGAGTGTGACTGGAATGCCCGGCAGCTTTAGGTTTTGGGGCCTACAGAAGGCTGTTGTAGGCCTAGATGGCACTGTTTGTCGTGTCATTGAAAGGAATTGTAGTTTCATAATTCATTATGGGGACCAATAATCCCTACAAACGTACTAATACCAGTAATACAATTATCTTATGGGGATGTTTTCTCGTAGCACAATTCAGGTTAGAATTGTGCATTTAGGGTGGCTTAGTTTTAGTGTTAAAGATACAGCTTTTGAAGTTAGGCTTTGGTGTGATTGTGGGTTAATGTTAGGGTTAGGATTAGGCTTGGGCCAGCAGGTTAAGTTCTGATCATGTGAGTTTTGTGTTCCAGGCTGGTGACAGAGTATTCACCACAGCCACAGAGTCAGGAGGCTATGCAGAGTACACTGTGGCCACAGACGACTCTGTCCACAGACTGCCTGAAGCTTTAGACTTCACCCAGGGAGCTGCTATTGGAATACCGTACTTCACGGCATACCGAGCGCTGGTTCACAAGTAAGACAAGCAAGAGAACACTTGAATCTGTTTACATTTGAGAAAAAAGAAATACAACTATGTATGTTCTGTGTTGCAGAGCTCATGCCAAAGCCGGAGAGACAGTTCTCATTCACGGAGCTAGTGGAGGGGTGAGACCAGCTGTTTCTCTTTCACTTCTACCTCATCACCAGCTTTGCTTTGGACGAAGAGTACAACGCGTTGTGTAGTTACCCACTGAGCATTTTGAGGTTTATTAGTTGCCTATTAGTGGTGTTTTTATCTTCTACACCACGCGTTGAAAATCAGTGTTGTAAAGGTCTAGATTTGAAAAAAATGTAGTCGACTATATTTACACTAGACCACTATTAGTCGGATAAATATGTATTGAAATATGGATTAACTTCAATTTTCAAAATTCAGTGTAAATATAAACGTAGATACGCCGACTATAATTAGTCGGCTAAATCTCGGCTAGATCTAAACTATACTTAATAATGTTAAAAATATTATAATTATGTTAGTCCAATATTAGGAGATCAGCTATGCACATTACTGTTGTTTTTTTAATAAATAGTTATTGAATTATGGAATAAATTGCAAAGTATATTTTCGGTGTGAATATAACCGGAATCTAGCTGGTTGAAATGACGGCTAAAAAATAACTAGTGGTGTAATATCCGACTATTGCTCAGTGGGTAGCTTGCAGTAGAGCAATTCTTTTACACCAGGAATCAGGTGTTGAAATCTATTGTCTTCCTCTCCCTCTTGTGTGCAGGTTGGTGTAGCAGCGTGCCAGTTGTCCCGGGCATTGGGCCTCAGGGTGTTGGGGACAGCAGGGACTCCAGAGGGGATGGAACTGGTGCTGAACAACGGAGCTCACCTGGCCTTTAATCACAGAGAACAGGGCTACACCCAAAACATCATGGTATTTATCCAGAGAGTAAAACTATTGTAGGGATGTGATGATAATCGGTATTATGTTTTATCGTGATAAAACAAAAACAAAACAAACTAGAAGAGGTGCTCTTCCGAGCACAGGTCTCCACCAGGCCACAAGTCCTGGTGGTGCTATAATAGGCCAATGTAAAAAGGGTGGCATCACCAATCTTATACCTTTCATGTCACCATGAGGCTGATTTGAACATTGTGTAGTGTAATTTCTTCCTTGGCCTTTTGCGAATGTGTGTGCACAATTTCATTACAATTGCACGCTGTGTTTGATTTGAGGCATTTTGTTTGAAACGGATCAATCCTGCAAAGTTTGGAGGCCAATCTTAGCCAATCAGGATGGAAAATTTAATACGGACAGATCCGTCTTGATCATATGACTGTAGAGATACTGTGTACTGATTTGTGTTAATTTTGGGTTAAATCTGAAGGAGTAATATCCAAAAATGTGTCTTACATAAGTCGGCCTCCTGGTGGCGCTATAACAGGCTGATGTGAAAAATACAAGGAAAGGGTTTTTCCTTGGCCTATAGGGAGTGCGCTTACAAAGTTTGAAACTGATCGGTGGAGTTATAGGTAAAACCACGAATTGGCCTGTTATAGCGCCACCATGAGGCTGTTTTCAACAATTTGAAGTGGCATTTCTTCCTCGGCGCGATTTCATGTTAATTGCACTCTGCGTTTGTGATTTGAGGCATTTTGTCCAAAACGGACCAATCTTACAAACTTTGAAAGCCAATCTCAGCCAATCAGGATGGAATATGGACAATCAGACAGATCCATGACGATCACATGACTGTAGAGATACTGTCTACCGATTTGCGTGATCTTTGGCCAAAATCTGTAGGAGTAGTGTACATAAATGTGTTTTGCAAACATCGGCCTAATGGAGGCGCTAGAAGAGGCCCATGTGAAAAATGTGGGGCAGAGGTTCTGAATTGGCATCCAGGGAGTGTGCTTACAAAGTTTGAAACTGATCGGTGGAGTTATAGGTAAAACCATGAATCGGCCTGTTATAGCGCCACCATGAGGCTGATTTAAAAATTTGAAGTGGCATTTCTTCCTCGGCCTAGTGGGAACGTGTGTGTGCGATTTCATGTTAATTGACCAGTCGCTA
This sequence comes from Nannobrachium achirus, assembly GCF_963921795.1. Lineage (NCBI taxonomy): Eukaryota > Metazoa > Chordata > Actinopteri > Myctophiformes > Myctophidae > Nannobrachium > Nannobrachium achirus. Next base: position 14,292,816 of record NC_137814.1, read on the forward strand.
TGCCCCTCCTAAAGCCGTCCTTGTCCAATGCCAAGTTAGCAACAGGTTACTAACGCAGCTGACTTGGCAAGCTGCCATGGCGGCGCGCATCGGTGTACCGAGTCTGGCTGCTAGATAGAGATGGGATTTATGGTTCTTTGAAGTGAGCCGGATCTCTGAGATCCGTTCCTTTCAAAGAGCCGTTCAAAAGACTGGCTCATTTTAGTTACTGGTTACTTTGTAAATTTACACGCTCTACAAGCTCACAATGTGTCACGTTGTGATGCATTGTGAGCTTGTAGATCGGCTATTTGCAAATGATTTTTCTACATTTTACTCATTGGAAAACCTGTGAAACAGGACATTCTGCATAATGAGTACGTTCTAATATTGGTACTTTAAGTACATTTTGATACCAATACTATTTTACTTTTACTCAAGTACATTAATAACATTCCAAACTTGATTGCAGTATTGATATGTTTACCTAAGTAAAGAAATTGAGTACTTTTCCCACCACTGTTCATTAGAAAGGAACGGCTCCCTACTGTGAACTGAATCATATCGTTCCAGTGACGTCAATACGTGCGCGTCCCGCGTCTCTGACGCATTCACGTTGCCTAGAGACGCATTCACGTCATTGTTCTGGGGTCCCACGGACGCATCGCCTCCATGGACCATTGGTGTCCACGTTAAAATAATTTACCACGTCGCGAAAAAAATAATATTTTAAAAAGTCCACAGACGCCACCATTGTTCATGGGTGAAGGCATGCTACTTGACCCTACGTTAACACAAATGAAATCCGCGTAGAAAGTCTTAAAACAGACGATAGAACTAAGACTGTGTGTGTTTTGAATCCACGACGCCATTTTGTGCGACTGCGCTTGGTCACAGAATTCAATGGGTGCCTGAGTTTTAGCGTAGCACCGGGCCGCTCTCTGACCATAGTGGCACAGCGTGTTAGGTGATACACCGAAAAGGGTTCCCCCACAGAACGTGTAGCACGGCGCAGAAACGTGACGTCACGTCTCTACACTGCAGCTCACTGCTCAGACAGCGACCCGCCTCCTTTCCCCTTCATTCAATAACAACTGGATATACAGTACACGCGCTATTGTTTATAGATGTGGTGGACATTGGACAACGTGTTAGAAGCCACACAGGTCTTCATTGCGTCTTTACAACAATAGCGACGATTAACGTCGTGGTGAACATGGTCAAATAACCTTTATTGGCTCAACTACAACACGGAGGAAGCAAGCTAGCCTAGCATGTATGCTATCTGAGACAGTCTATGTATGTAGCCTAGGCTGCCTAACTGTTTGATTGATTATAGCGTTTTCGTGGCAGCGCCGTCCATTTGGTGGTCCGCCGGGGCAGCGTACCACCGCGGCCGCCTGTGCCTTGCCCTCCCGCATCCATAGAGGGGTGGCACGTCCCTCTAGGATCAACCGTTCAAAACAAAAGTAGCCGATCTACAAGCAACCCAATCCACTGTTTTTGACCCAGTCCACTGGTTCTCTGTACAGCAGAGCAAACACAAGCACGCCATTCCATAGAAGCAGTAACAGTACAAACAGGAGACATCATCTCACTGAGAAGATCCATATATTATCGATGTATATAAAATAACAGGTGGCTGTTGATTATGAAGACTCGGTAAAAGCTTCTATCTGCGCCCCCAAGTGGTCAACATCCGATATTACCGGTTCGGTATAAAAAAAATCAAACCGTCACATGACTATTTGGAAGTATTAAAATTGTAAGATTTGGAATTGTGGTTCATTTCTTTCAGACACATTTCTACGTAACATGAACATAACCATATAATAACCAATTCAAGTTAAATGCTGCACTTTGTCAAAAATGACATGACGCGTTGAATTTTTGTGGGACCCATAAAATATCCCTGGGACTCATCCGAAAGACCCTTCGTGGGTCCTGGGGACTCATTACATTAAAAACCTATTAACATCACTGTCGTTCATTTCAAAGAGCCGTTCAAAAGACTCGATTCGTTCGCGAACGTCCCACCCACTCGCTCCGTGTCAAACAAACACTGAAACAAAAACAGAACGGATTGCACTGACCTACACAAACCCACGGGAATAATTTAGGAGCACTTCATGAGAAAATATAACTGGTAATACTTGTGTACTGTATGTTAATCTGACTTTAGTATAGGCTATTGTTTTCTTCCTGGACGTGTGTTTGTGGCAGGTTTAACATGGGATTTTGACAGCTGGCTTCTCCTCCTCTGCACGCCGCCATGGCAGCTTGCCAAGGCACCCGCCTTAGTAACCTGTCGCTAACGTGGCATTGGGCAAGCACAGGTTTAGGAGGGGCATAGCGACTGGTCAATTGCACTCTGCATTTGTGATTTGAGGCATTTTGTCCAAAATGGACCAACCTTACAAACTTTGAAAGCCAATATCAGCCAATCAGGATGGAATATGGACAATCAGACAGATCCTTGTCGATCACATGACTGTAGAGATGCTGTCTACCGATTTGCGTGATTTTTGGCCAAAATCTGTAGGAGTAGTGTACATAAATGTGTTTTGCAAACATCGGCCTCATGGAGGCGCTAGAACAGGGCCATTTGAAAAATGTGGGGCAGAGGTTCTGAATTGGCATCCAGGGAGTGTGTGTTCTCATTTTGGCAGCGACCGGGCCAATGGCGCCGGAGATTAGCTGGTAACAAACTCGGAGGACGGACGGACGCACGGACGGACGCACGGACGGACGGACGGACGGACGGACAGGGGCTAAACATACTCTCCCCCTGCCTTCGGCTGGTGGAGACAAAAATCTTTCACAATAATAGTATTGCAGAGATTAAAATTTATCGTGAAAATGCCCTCTGTCATACACTACTGGAATGACGGAGGAACATTTGTTGAGCTGCAAATTCAGTACCACTTAAAACCTCTATACCTAACTGCTCCCAATGAGCAGGTTGGTGCCTTTCATGGTTTCCTCCACCATCGGTGTATGAATGTGTGTGTGAATGGGTGAATGTAATGCACAATATCTGTAAAGCGCCTTGGATAAAGGCGATTTATATAATTTTTTCTTCTTTTTTTGTGTGTGTGTGTGCGTGCGTGCTTGTACTGTAGGAAGCTACTGGTGGCAGTGGCGTAGATGTGATAGTAGAGATGTTATCAAATGTCAACCTCAGCAACGACCTGCAGCTGTTGGCCTACGGAGGACGAGTTACGGTCAGTAAGAAATAACTCCTCCTGTTTGTCTACTTGTCTGCTTGTCCCTCCCTCTTCCTGTCTGTCTGTTTAGATAGATAGATACCTTTATTATCCCAAGGGGGAAATTCAGTTTACCTGCCTGACTGCCTGTCTGTCTGTCTGTCTGTCTGTCTGTCTGTCTGTCTGTCTGTCTGTCAGGGACTATCCCCATTTTTATGCATCTGTCTCAGTCTGTATTGTTTCCTTGAACCACTTGAATCCTCCTATAGAGATGGTTAAAGGAGTAGTTCACCCCCAAAATGACTTTTTTTAGATAAAAGTAGAAGAAGCGCTGCGTGGATCCGTGAATGTAACAATAAAAAACTGTAGACAGGTGCTCTTTGGAGAGGGTAAGTGTATCTTAGGACAACAAAAATTCTAGTTCCATTCCATGGTATTAAAAAACAGTGATGGGGTAAGGTGGGGAACGAAGAAGAGGTCCAAGGCAACTCTGTTCAGTATAAGAATAGCAAACAACTTTTATTTAATTCATGGCAGCAAAGATAAAAAACACGACCGACGCGTTTCGGCCACTAGTGGCCTTCATCAGGGTCCGTTTGACTTTTTTTCTATTGATTACTCATGCCATGGAGACTAGAGTTCAATAATATTTTTAGTTTTTTGTCGCATTCCTAACACAAAAATGTGATAACAATAAATTTACCCCCATTCGTTCCGGATGGGGACCCGTTTCGAAACGGGTCCCCATCCAGAATCATTGGGGGTAAATTTACTCGAATCAAATTTTTGTCTTGAGGAATGTGACAAAAACCAAAAAATATTATTGAACTCTACTCTCCATGGCATGAGTAATCAATAGAAAAAAAGTCATTTTGGGGGTGAACTACTCCTTTAATGTGATGTATTGTGCTTGTTCCATAGGTGGTTGGCAGTAGAGGTCCTATAGAGATCAACCCAAGAGACACCATGATTAAAGAGAGCACCATCGTGGGCGTGGCTCTGTTCTATGCTACACCGGTGAGTAGCCTGCATCTATCCTTGATACTTCCTTTTCAAATACATTCATGTTATTCATTTTCAAGACCGCAGTGAGTCAGTTGCTTAAGGCTGCAACCGTGAACTTACTTTAGTGAATACACTTTAGTGATGGTGGTCACACCCACCTGTTCATTAAGTATGCCTGGTTGACGGGCGGGTGGTGACCAAGCAGAAGTTAACCACACCCACAGATGTTGTTGGATGATGAAAAGGGGCGGGAAGATGTTATGATGTCATTATATCTGTATTAGCTTTCAGGAAGTAACCACAAATACACATGGAAGACATATTTGCATGTTATAACCACACCTGGGGTCTATTAGAGTAATGTTAACTCCATATCAATCAATCAAACTTTATTTATAAAGCACATTTTACACAACCTTAAGCTGACCAAAGTGCTGTACAGGTGAAAAGAAGTTTAAAAATATACAAAATACAATATGCAGAAAAACATTACAATAAGAAAAACATTTAAAAACAAGCAGATACTTCAAAAGGCAACAAAGAAAGATAAGACTAATTTTAGGGGTTATTAAAAGCCAGAGAAAAAAAGGTGCGTTTTGAGTTGTGACTTAAAAATGTCAATAGACGCATACACAACTGAAAAAGTACAAAACTATGGCACCACTTCTTTAAATAGTGAAAATAACCAATCTATTGATATAGAAAGAGCTTTTTTCACAAATTGTGGTTCTTGCCACCAGCTTGCGTATTTCAAGACTGCATGTGTCTCCTTCCCTCCCTGTCCTCCAATCAGGAAGAGAAGAGGGAGTGCGGGGCGGTGCTCTATGCAGGGATGGAGGCCGGTTGGCTCCGTCCGGCCGTCGGTCGGCAGTATTCGCTGGACGCGGCCGCCCAGGCCCACCATGACATCATCCAGTGTCCCGGGGCTGCTGGGAAGGTGGTGCTGACAATGTGAGGCTCATTTGAGGTCTTGAGGCTGCCAACGAGAGAGAGAGAATGCGGTGCAGAGATATGGTGCATAGATATGGAGGTCTTGTTTGAACCAGGCTCTGTGTGCCAATGATGGTACTGTGGACCTGAGGCAGATTCTACAAATGCCTTCTGAACCAGTAGTTCTTTAGAGTAAGACCTTTCCAACTTTTTTCAAAAACAGCTGATGTACGAGCTCGCAGCGCAGCAAGAAGTGACACACTGTGAGCTTGTATTTCTGCTGTTTTCGAATAGCCAACACAAAATATCTAAAATTACACGGATGCTTAATGGGTATACTGAAGTGATATGATCTAGTGATTTGAATGATTTAGTATGCTGACTCAAAACGTTGCAAAGTGTGCACTGTGCAACTTTTGTACCAAAATGAGTAGACTTAAAAAAATAATATGGCTATTATTCACAGCGATTGTTTACTCGAATGTGAAAAACAATTGTTGCTGTCTTTATTTTAATGGTAAACGAACTGCATTCATATAGCGCCTTCAAAGTGCTTCACAATGTACTTGACATTCACCCATTCACACACCGAAACCATGCAAGGCACCAACCTGCTCATTGAGAGCAGTTAGGGGTTCAGTGTCTTGCTCAGCCAGGAGGAGCCGGGAATCGAACTCGGAGGAATTAGGATTCCAAGACGGCCGGTCTACGTCCTGAGCCACTTCCAGTTGTTTGAGCTAAATGAAGAGGATTGTTTAAACAACATGAATACCTTTTCTAAGGCATTTATGAATTCATTTAGGTCAAGATTAACTTCTGTATATGGAATTTTAATTGTTGCAAAAAATGGACAGTAACCATTTCAGAGTAAATAATTATATATACGAATAAACGCCAGCTTCTGTTGACTTCTGAATGAGTGAATGTGCTGTATATTGACTATATTCTGTGTTAATCTTGAACGTACATTCAATGCCACTCTGCTAAACCGCAAAGTACGCTTTGCGATGTGCTGTGAGCTCACCATGCAGCACCACTAGGCCTGACACAATTATTACATAATCGCCTAATAGCTATTCTTTGACATAATCGCATAATCATCATCATTGTCATAATCATTTCCATGTTGAAACATTTTAATGTATTTTCAAACATTTTGGAAATATTCCACTATTCATATATTTATATATATATAAGTTATTACATTATCTAAGTTATTATATTATTTATTTTTTAAGATTCATATTGGAGCTTTTATGCCGAATTAAATCGAATTAAATAAAATTAAATCGCTAATCCTAATTATTGCACGACAATCAACCATCACGTAAAATGCAAACCGTAACGGTAACCATCGTAGCTACGACAAAGCATGAAATGAGGCTTAAGTGGTTAAACTTGACTGAACTCTAAGATAAACCAGGGGTAAAGTGACCTACAACTAAAGCGTGACTCCTTGTAAAAGGATCCAGATAAAAGGCCCACCAGCACACTGAGTCACAAGTGACATCTGTGGCTCTCAGGTGACAGCGGAGCCCTACTGAGCATGCTCCACACAGGGCCCAGGTAACATAACCTAGCCAAACACACACACACACACACACACAGTCGCTTAACTTTTACGATGCTTCAATACAGACCAGGCTACCACTGCAGCAGCATGTATGTGATGCATCCCAGGGACCTAATGTTGAGGACCCCTCCCCTCAGCGCACTGCAGAATGAATGGACCCCAATGCATTAATTAATATGTGATGACTGGGGATGTACCAATTCATCTGCATGGGTGGATGTTTGTGGTGTTTACAACAGGTGAGCAGTGTGATGTGTGCGGTGTTGATTAATCTTCTAGAGCAGCAAGCAGTGTATGTAGCAGTGGGTCAGGATTTTTTGAATTGTGTGTGTTCGTGCGTGCGTGCATGTGTGTGGTGAGTTTGAATTCAAAACGTTACATGTATGGTATGCTGGATACATGTGATGTAGTCCACTCCACACTTGCTGTCGGGCAGAAACGATATATTCTCCAACTTTTTGTGTTTTCTTTTTCGTAAATGAATGTCCTACTTGATCATACTTACTACAGCGTCACACACACACATCAACATACCGCATCTACAAGCTCAAAAATGCAGCGTGAAGCGGCACTTTGAACTTGAGCTGCTATTTTTTTTATTTTAATCCTGAAAAGTACCAGTTTTGGACTTTTTGAGTTTCTGCCCGACAGACGCGACATAGGATAGGAACATAGGTGTTTTCAGAAAACTGTTGGGATTTAGAAGGCATTTGTAGAATCGGCCTCACGTCTTAATGGGTTAACGAGCTCTTAATAATGCACTCTTACCATCTATCTATAAATGCGAGAAGTCTCTGCGTGTCTGCGTGTATGTAATCCGCGTATCTCGAGAACCGTTCGTCCCACCGGCTTCAGATTCGGCACGCGCGTTCCCCGCCGCGGCACGGAGTGCAGTGCCGGGTCTCGACCCGACCCGACTCGCGGTTTTCCCGAACCGGCGCGAAACGTTTGGAATCTCCTTATGCGGGGTTGATTGTTGACATCAGGCTGTTCCGGAGGAAATCGGCGAAAGCTCTGACTCATTGTGACATCACTTCATAAAAGGCTCTGACATCACGTACGCCACATGAGTCAACAAAAAATCTCTGTGAGTGTGTATGTATGTTGTATGTAATCCGCGTATCTCGAGAACCGTTCGTCCCACGGGCACGCGCGTTCTCCATATATGGGCATAAAATGAATGCCCCCATATGAGAACCGTTCGTCCCACGGGCACGCGCGTTTTCCATATCTGGGCATAAAATTAATGCCCCCATATATGGGCATAAAATGGATTGCAGACAGACAGATATCTCCATATATGGACATAAATGGACAGAGGCAAACAGATGGTCAAAGATCTCCATATATGGGCATAAAATGGACGCAGACAGACAGATACAGATATCTCCATATATGGGCATAAATGGACACAGGCAAACAGATGTTCAAAACGGGTCCTATGACAACAGGTATAATGAGGTTTGCATTAAAGGGGAAACCGGCACTGTGTCTGCAACACAGTTGGAGGCACAGACAGATACTCCATATATGGGCATAAAATGGACGCAGATAGACAGATATCTCCATATATGGGCATAAAATGGACCCAGAACTATAACTGCAGTGATCTCCATATATGGACATAAAATGGACGCCGACAGACAGACAGACAGATACAGATATCTCCATATATGGGCATAAATGGACACAGGCAGACAGATGGTCAAAACGGGTCCTATGAAAACAGGTATAATGGGGTTTGCATTAAAGGGCGGGGCATTCATTCCCTATTTACATTGTTCCGAGTTGGCCAGGTCGCCGACTAGACGCTGGGCCACCCTTCGGGCGGCCCAGCTTCTAGTTATTTTAAATTTAGTCTACTAAAACGACAAGAGCAATTCCCAGAGTATCAAATTTAATCCACTTGTAGTAGTGTCATCGTTTTCCTAGCGGTGCTGACAGGGGCGTCACAAGGGGTAGGAAAGTTGGACTGAGTTACCAGGGCCCAAGGTGGAGGGGCCCTAGTAACTTTAGCTATTGAAAAATAGCAGATCTACAAGCTCACAGCGCGGCACCGAGTGCCGCGCTGCGAGCTTGTAGATCTGCTATAAAAGTCGTGAAAATGTGTGCAAATCTTTGAATATGTATTTTTTAAGAGAACATTTGTAACTCAAATTTTGTGGCCAAATTCATATCATTTTGGGGGTCCTTCACATAATAATTTGAGCACCACTGACATGGAAACATGGGTTTCTTGCACACATTTTCAAATAGCAGATCTACAAGCTCGCAGCGCGGCACTCGGTGCCGCGCTGTGAGCTTGTATATCTGCTATTTTTCAATAGTTAACATTCATGGGGGGGCCCTAGTGAATCCTTGTGCCCAGGGCCCAGAATTTGGTGTGACGCCCCTGGGTGCTGACAATGTCTTCAGTCTGGTAACACAGTAAGCACACACATTATTACTAGGGGTGCCCCGGTTCAGTCAGCCCACGGTTCGGTTCGTATCTCGGTTTTTGGCTCACGGTTTCGGTACGGTTTCGCTACAGTAAAAAATTAAAATGAAAAAAATAAAGAATCCAAAATGTTCAGTTAATTTTAAAGGTGAGGGTGCAATCATTTGTTTCCCCCTAAAACATGATAATCAGTTATCATGATTATACTGGGAGGAAGACTTTCTCCAAAAAAGTGTACAGAAAGAGTTAAAATTATGTTTTTATGTGACCACACCCCAAAAAATAAAGAAATTCTGTTCATTCGGTATGGGCTGTTCGGTTCGGTACAGGGCCATTCGGTTCGGTTCAGTATTGTGGCACCCCTAATTATTACTACTGAATATAGTAGTAGTATAGCGGTCGTTTAGTAACTCCTTAATGTAAAAGTAACTCTCTAAATGCCTTAAGTCCAGCAGACTAGTGGAGAGCCCATTAGGGCTAAAGCATTAGCAGAAACATGATAGTTGAGCCACACTGCCATTGAGGAGGATCCTCTGGGAGATATTCTCTCAACACCTGGTCTGATGACTGTCTGTGTCAGACACACACACACACACACACACACACACACACACACACACACACACACACACACACACACGCACACAC
>NC_137814.1:14305093-14310093 GCF_963921795.1 Nannobrachium achirus
GTGCGAGGCGTTGTGTGCTTGTAGATCTGCTGTTTTCACTACTGTTGTGCGAGAGCCTTGTATGATGAAGCAGGGCTTTACTTTGCGAAGAAACGTACACATTTGAAACTTGGAGATACAAGGTTTCTTCCCGACAGTGACGATATTTACACCCCCGTATTATGTTGGTGTGCCCATGGATTCTTAGGACATGAAAAGTGTGCCCATGCAGAAAAAAAGGTTGAGAAACACTGCTCTACAGTACATCAGCATTGAGTGTGTATGTACTGCAGGAGCTAACAGTTACTGTACTGTGCCTGGAAATTTGGCCTGAAACCAGTAGTTCCCCAGTGCAGGGCTTCTCAAAGGTGCCTTGGCGCAAGTCCAGGGTTGCCTCAGAATACTTTGCTAACATTTGGAATTTATCAGTGTCACTTACACTTTACTTGGTGCGTTCTTTTTCAGTCTACAGTACACCAAGTCTCTTCACCAAATATAGCAGATCTACAAGCTCACAATTCGTAACTATGTGACCTCGCTGTGATGCGTTGTGGGCTTTTAGATCGGCTATTTTTGGTGAATATTCCCCCCAGAATAGGGATGCTGGGGTTTAAGTGGTTAAACGCCAAGTTTAACAATTATTTTCAATGGAAAGCGATACTCTCTCAAGTTTTCTCATGACATACTGTATCTTGGGGGGAAAGATTTACATATTCATTTTTACGTGCTGTTAATATGACATGAGGTGCTATAGTAACAATCTAATTCAGGGGTCCCGTGGATGAAAAAGTTATTTATAGGGGTGACCTGAGCCAGAAATATTTGAGAACCACTGCCCTATAGTCACAAAATAAAGGTCACTGATGATGAGGAGGAGGAGGAGGTGATGAAGGGTAGAAGCCAGTAGCCTTCAATCATTACACTTTGGTTCCTCGTACATTCCTAACATTACACACATGTAGTACCAGTGATTGTTACAGTAGATGCAGCCACACTGACACACAGAGGTTGCATTATTTGACGTAGACATGAAAACCACCAAACAAACAAAGGTGCTACTGTACACATACAGATATTTCAGTATGTGGGTTATTTGGGAAATTGACAGCTATTCAACAGTGGTATAGAACAGGGGTTTTCAAAGTGGGTGACGGGGCACCCTGGGGTGCCGCGGTGGCAGTCCAGGGGTGCTGCGAGATAATTTGATAATATTTGGAATTTATTTGGACACTTAAAAAAAAACATTTAGTATTATCTTAAACTTGTAGTTGAAGTTATTATTAGTCAGTTCTAACAAAAATGGCTATTATCTTAACGTTTTCCTCGCAATATAATCACTAAAATATGCCATAAATTAAATATAAGGTGCTGGGAGTGAAACTTAATGTAGGGGTGCCTCGGATGAAATATATATTTATTGGGGTGCCCTGAGACAAAAAAACCTTTGGGAACCCCTGGTATAGAATACATACTGTAAGACTGTACAGTGACAATGTAAAAAATGATGATGAAGATGATGAAATATATTTCTGATCTTGTGTTGTATCATGAACCATCCAGACCTACCATGTCATCTGGGGAAGGATCTGCTTTCTGTCCCTAGAATCACAACTAAACGTGGAGAAGCAGCATTTAGTTTTCATGGCATGTACTGTACCACGTAACTAGCCTGTCACAGTCTTCATGGCATGTACCACATAACTAGCCTGACGCTCAGTCTGAATTTTCATTTAGTTTCACTCCATTGGTCAGTCTGAAAGCCCTCTCGGTGTAGCTGTTTTCTGAAATGGGGCATGTGACCAAAGTGGGACCCTGTGGTGATTGGTTCATACTGGACCATCCCCTGTTAGATTTTCTACGAGAAAACCCCTACGTTTGACAGCGTCACCAGACCCCTGAAGCATTGGCTATAGCAATGGGGCCTGGAGCCAGGCCACCACATAATACTGTATCTGAAGCAAACTCCAGATAGAATGGAAGAAAACTGCAGGTCTGCTGCCACTATCATTTATTTTATATCAGGAGTCTTCAACGTTTTCAGGCCAAGGACCCCTTAGTTAAGAGAGAGATGAAGCAGGGACCCCCACAACCTTATCATACATTCAATATTGTTTCATTGTTTGACAGCACGATCATCAATTTTGGATTCATGTTAATGTGTGTTTTCAGATATTTAAGCACTTGAACTGTCAATACTTAATAAACTTGACTTCTCACTGTACTTAGTCTGCTCTTTCCCCCTCCAAAGCTCTTTGCCAAAAATAGCCGATCTACAAGGTCACAACGCCTCGCAGCGCGAGGCGTTGTGAGCTTGTAGATCGGCTATTTTTGGCTAAAGTTCTCAGAATATGGATGCTAGGGTTCAAGTGGTTAAAGGGGGGGAAAACAGGTTTCTATCACACAAAGATTTGGAGGACCCCCTGTGGTAACTCTGAGGACCCCCTGTTGAAGACCCCTATTTTATATCACAAAAAAGAAAGAAATAATGTTAATTATTACGTTTAATTTTAGCTTATTTCGTTTGTATTGTATTATAATATCCCGTTATAATGTGTTTCCTTTGCTTAATGTTTATATAAAGCACATTGAATTGCGTTGAACTGTGCTATACAAATAAACGTGCCTTGACTTGCCTCGCCTATTGTGACCAGGTGATTGGGATGATGGTTGTGCTGCTGCTGATGATGTATCCAGCCAGAGCCCCATGGATGAGATGCCACCTCACCACCACCATGCTGTGCCCTCTATAACAACATGAGCAGTGAGTAGATCAAGGATTCCCAAACTTTTCAGGCTGTGACCCCACCAAATAATCTTATTTGAACTGGAATTGTAGGAGTCGTATTACATTTACGTGGGGCATTTACGTGGGGCGGCATAGCTCAGGGGTAGAGAAACCGTTATTACAGCACGAAGGGTTCCCGAAGGGTTTCCAGTTCGAATCCGGGCTCCCCCTGAGTTAATGTCGAAGGATCCTTGGGCAAGACTCTGAACCCCACATTGCTCCCGGTGAGCAGGTTGGTGCCTTGCATGGTTTCCTCCGCCACCAGTGTATGAATGTGTGCGTGAATGGGTGAATGTAATGCACAATCTCTGTAAAGCGCTTTGGATAAAAGCGCTATATAAATGCACCATTTACATTTAGTTTGACTCGGTTCCACAGATAAATATTGTGGAAATAGCCAAACTACAAGCCCACAAAAAGGCAAAGGCATTGTGTCCTGAGCTTGGAGATCGTCCATTTTCCGAAGAAATGTCTCTTTCTAAGGTAATATTTGACAATTAGGCCAATGCTTGACAATTTCAGATAGTATACATTGTTGGTTACTTTAGGATTAAAAAGTTAAGTCTTAAAAGTCCTTAAAGTGTAACTTTAGGAATGTGCAGATACCCAAATACACTGTACAACTACACTATAGTATACTGTAAGTTGGTTTCTTGTTCAGAGTGAATACAATGTTGCACATTGAGCCAATCATCCGGGGACCCCCCAAAATCATTTGGGGACATGGCTGGGGGTCCCAACCCCAAGGGGTGGAACCGCTGGGATAGACATGGGGAACAGGCAGACAGACAGACAGACAGACACACAGACAGACAGGCAGACAGACAGACAGACAGACAGACAGACAGACAGCTCCATGACAGCGTTGGATATGGGCCCACCTTTCAGGATCAGATATCATTGTTAAAGCAGGAATATGACCAGGGCGCTCGGGTGGCGCAGGGGTAAAGTTCCTGCCCACCACTGCGGAGAGCAGCGGTTTGAATCCTCCGCGGTGCCTCTTGGTCGGGCATACTGTAGGCCTACATACAGTAGGATACGATCATGATTGGGGTTTCTGCGCTAGGGATTCTCAACCTCAGGGCCGTGAGGATGTTGCAAGCGGGCTGTGGGCCCCCGACTCACTGGCGAAACACTGCAGTTTTGAATGATAATAATAATATAACATTATTTAAAATACGAATGTGAGCGCAGTGGTAAAGAGCAGTTTACCATGCATTTAAAACGTATTTATGTCATATTGTTTATGTCCCAAAAACGTTTTTCATAAGCTTTGAGGCTAAATTACCACTCCTGAATAGAGAGCCTCTCATTTTTGAATGGCTCTCAGAGCATTTTTTGAAAAAAGAAATCTTTTTGAAAAAAAAAAAGAAAAATCTTCAAAAACTGCCGTTTATGACATCACAAACGGCAGCAAATCTGGACAGCCTGTTTTGAGAACCCGTGGGATGCTTTTAACCTCCACCTTCCCAAAACCAGAGAAAACACAACGGTCTGAAATGGGACTTTGTGAGGATAGAAGGTGCAAGTAGGACCCCAAAAAAAGATTTTAAAATAGGAAAAGTGAATTTTCATGGTGTATCACCTTTAACTGTTGTTCTCCTACTATACTGTAGGTATCGTACAGATGTTACTGTTCTTAACCATTGGAGTCCAGCAATCATCCAGCCTCCCGTCCTGCCCTGCTTCCTGTCTAGTCTGCTCCAATCACGCTGTCATCTGTCGCAGGCTGACTCACATTATAGGTAATGCTGTTAAAAAATGAACAAAAGCGATAATTCATAATTGTACAAAAGCCTATTGACCCTCTGACTGTGTTCAATTAATACATGTGAAGCCACACTGGTGTACAGTGTGTGTGCAATAGTCTGTGTGTGAATGCATGTTTGTGTGCATGTGCACAGATATGCCTTCGTTTCCATGCCTGATATCTTTAGCGTTCTTGTGTTAAAGAGTTGATTTCAAAACACTACAGTTGATCTATAAAGTTAAAAAATTATTTCTGATCTTGTGCGATATCATCTGGGCAAGGTCTGCTTTCTGCCCCTAAAACCAAAAATGAAGCAATAAAGCAGCATTTGGTTCTTTTACACCAGATATCTGGAACAAACTCCCAGAAAACCTTTTTCTTTTTCTTTCTCTTCTGCACTGTAACTGTATCTGTTATGTGTTTATTACTTCTGTTGTTTTTATGCTAATATCCTAATATCATTTTATAATTGTGTTTCCTTTGTTT
>NC_137814.1:14315093-14330093 GCF_963921795.1 Nannobrachium achirus
TCCATGGGTCATCAATATGTCGGCACACGCACAAATGTGTCCGTGGCAAAGACTTGGTCTTTTAGATTTTCTTTTTTACACGCCATTATAATGTTCTTATTTTGATCATGAGACGCAATTTCTGAACGTCAAGTCTCCAGGTTTTCCTCAGAATACTGTAAGCATGACACTGATGTGCTATGAAACTATGGCATACTAATTCTCAAATGTTTTATTTGCAAGGACCACTTTTACTCAGAGTGTACAAATGGAACCAAATGTCCATTTGGTTCCATTTGAACACTCTAAAAGTTGAATGACCTGAATGACCTGTTCGGGTCATTCGGAGCTAGCTCTTTATGTGTAATTTTGTCTGTGGCAGAAATTGAATTTTGAAAAAAATGTCCACACCAAGCCATGCATCGCCCACATACATCCATTATCATGTACCACAAATACATTTAATCTTTTATGTTTCTTTCTTTTCCCCTTGCACCCCTCTTCTTGCTCAAAAACTAAATCCACTCACTGGTTTACACCTGTAAATCTTCAAATTTGTAGTTGACAGTCAGACACAGTTTGCATTTCACTGTTCCTATATCTCTCTTGCCTACACATTCTAAATAACACGAATACTTCCATGACGTGAAGGCTGACCTCTGTGCCCTCTGCCAGCTCGCTCGCTGACATGTGCATATTTCCCCCGTATGCTCAAAAAGTTTGAAATATATGATATATACAAAATACTTTGTCTACATGAACACAATTGGCCCGTGTTCTGGGGAGGGAAGCCAGACGGGGAGGGGACACTGCATGTACTGTACTCTTACGGGCTGCAGCTGCACCTGTCAGCAGGGAGTGTTGCGTGGGAGGAGTAGGATGAAGGCTCTACGTCCTCCTGGTGGGGGCTCCTCACTGAGTCAGTATAGTCAGGGAATATTATCAGAATAACTGTCAAACTGGCAACTGAGTCAGGAGGATACAACAGCAGTGACAACACACCCATGTGTGTGCGGGAGTAACTGATTGCTTATTGGAAAACATAACCAACTGATCACTTCAATTGCAAAACCAACGTTTTACGAGTGCTGTAACGTTTACCCCCAACGTTGTAAATGTTTTGAACATAGCATTTCCCTTGCCAACTTATTGTCTCTGTCGGGTTGAAACCTCATTATGTCCAAAACTGTTACTTTTCAGAATATCAAAAGTAGCAGATCTACAAGCTCAAATCGAGATTGTCGATCTGGTACTTTTGATGCTTTTGTGTGACGCAGTAGTACAATAAAAAAAAAAAAACTTAAAGTTAGAATATGAGGAATAAGAGGTTTCTGCCCGACTGCAACGATTTAACTCTTAAGCTGTGCTAAACAGTTGTCCTTGTAATAATCCCCAGGTCCTGTACAATGGTCGCAGGATGGTGTGTGTGAACGCTGACAACCCAGCTGTGACCACGGTCCTGGAGCTCACTGAAGCCAACTGTGTCCCGTCCAATCAGAACATCACCGTCCACGTGGAGGCGGTGCACAGCGTGACGCCTCAGCGATACGCACGCGACGTGGCCATCGCTGCTGTCGTCTGCTTTACAGGTGAGAACAGCAGGGAAAAAAAATAAGAAAAAATAAATTGAATGGAATATATGGAGCGTTATTTGGAATCGCACATGGGTTCTGGGCAAACCCCGGCCATGGAAGCTTTTGATTGGAACCGGAGCTAGGGAGCGCTCCTTTTGGTTTGCTTGGACCGTGCGGAGGTGTGACCACCTAAACCTAACCTTAACCCTAACCCTAATCTCAGTAAAACTATGCCTAAACCTAACCTTAACCCTAACCCTAACCACTGGTGAGTAACTAACCTGCCGACAGGGATGAAAACGAACTGCGTATCGAGCGACACAATCTGACAGTTCTTCTACTCACATAATGATGATAGTAATGCATTTATTTGCTTATCGCTTTTCCAAACAATGCTACAAAGTGCTTTAAAAACAGCTAACAACAAAGTAAATAAAGCAAACAAATCAAATCAACAGAAAAACCTGTTTACAGTAGATGAGGTGTCATAGGCAGTCAATCCTTAGAGAAACTAAAGGTGCATTTTCAGAAGCGATTTGAATGAGAGCACTCATTTTGCTAGTCTCAGATCCTCAGGGAGGTCGTTCCAAAGCTTAGGGCCACGGCCGCAAAAAGCCTGATCACCCCGAGTAGCGAGGCAGGTCTTCAGGTTCAGTAGGCAAAAAAAGTGGTTAATAAAATCTTAAAGCAGCCAAGATGGGTGTGATATTGTTGTCACACTTCTTAGTATTGGTTAGCAGTCTTGCAGAGTTCTGAACTAATTCTGGCCGGAGTATTGGGAGTTGCAGTACACAACTACACATACTGTAGGTGTACCCACCAGGCCTGGAATTTCATCATTTTAGGGGCAAGGCCACTTGGCCTTTGGGGTTGTCCATTTTTTTAGAGCACAAAGGACAAATGACAGGGCCGAAAGGCCATCAAATAAAACAAGATTTTAGTCCATTTAAATAAGTAATTGAATTTAAGGGTTAAACGTAATATATAGAATATCTGCTGTGAAATAAATAGATGGGTATTTATACAGTCTGATGCACAATTCAAAGATACTGGATTGGTTTCAAAATGGGGACTGAACACAACACTGGTGTCTACATGACAAGAAAGACACTGGTGTCTACATGTTGGCAAGACAGAGACAGGAGAAAGTGGTACAATCAGCTGGGGCATTAAGGCTACTGTGGCCTCAGGTAATGCCATTGGTTTGAGGGGCATGGCCTCCATGAAATTCCTGCCCTGGTACCCACACATGCAAAGCCGGTGCCAAAATATCACATTTTCAATATTGATACATTTGAGTGATTTAATTTGTATTTTTAATTGAATCAGATTAAATGCTTATGTCCTAACCTAAATGCCCTTTAACATCTGACATTGTATATCTGCCCTGCTGTGCCTCAGGTGGGGTTGGTCTGACACTGCTGGTGGTCCTGGCCTGCCGCGTGGTGGTCCGCAGGAGGAAACGCCTGAGAGACAAGAACAGAGTGAGCCAGGAGGAGGAGGGGGGAGCGCCTGCGCCCGCGCCGGCCAACCACACTCCCTCCTCCAATCACCAGGACGGAGAAGGCCAGAGGAGGAACAGGAAGGACGTGGGCTCGCAAGCTGACCAAGCTAGCCGCTCCTGGGACGGGGAGGCGGAACCCGGGACCGAAGACAACAACCCCCGCGGTGGTCGTTTTAGGTCTGGTGAGCCGGGCGGAGGCCAGTTCAGGTGTCCTACCTGCCGCGGGGAGGGGGAGGGGGAGCGGGGGCCAGGGATGCACCTCCACAGACAGGACTATAGGACGGAGGAGGAGAGGAGGAGAGCTCAGCAGCGGCCGCATCAACAACAACAAGGCGTTTTAAACAGGAACAACAGGCTGCTTTTAGACGACCCCTCGACGCAAAGAGAACCTGGAACTGCTAGGATCAGGAGAGAGGCGGACAACAGTAGAACCGAGGCAGACGGCAACAGCAGAGCTGCGTATAAGAAGGTGAGCTGCGAGAGCTGTCACAAGACATACGAGCACGCACTGACGGGACAGACTGACGGACCGCCGTACAGAAAGACAGACAGACAAGGGGGGCGTCGGCCGGGGGTTGGCGGAAAAAGTAAAACGGGGACAAATCTCAATTACCTCTTCAACTCCGAGACAAACGGAGGGCTGAAGAGAGAGGCGAGGAATGTCACCTTTGAGAGGAACGTCGCCTTTGACCTGAAGAGCTCGGCTGCTCTCCGGGGAGGTGGAGACGGGGCGAGTAGTAGCGCGTCCAAAGGGAAGGAGAAATCTAGAGCGGGACAGGGAGGGAAGAAAAAGGTGGAAGCTCCGGGAAAGCAGAAGGGTAAAGTTCAGTCGGGCAGAACGCTGCGGGTCAAACTGAACCTGAACCCCTTGAGGAGAAGCAAAGTCTCTCCTAAGAACGAGAAGAAGAAAGGCGATAAAACGAAGAAATCCAAATCCAGACGAAAAAAAGGATCAACCGAGGACGATGACGACGACGATGACGATGATGACGATGATGATGAGGATGAAGAGAAAAGCAAGAGATCCTCTAAAAAGAAGAAATCCTCCAAATCAAAAGGTCGGGAGGAAGATAAAGGAACTACAGCCACAGACTCTTCCCAACAAGCACCCAACGACGCCACCAGCACACCAATTGACCAATCACAGGCTGTTGCTAGCCAGCAGATGTGGCCTCCTGCCTACATGCAGGGTCCCAGGTTTCCTTTCCAAGGAAATATTAGACAGCAGGGGCCACGGGGCTCCCAGGGGCCACGGGGCTACCAGGGGCCACAGGGCTACCAGGGGCCACAGGGCTACCAGGGACCACCGGGCTCCCAGCCTCCCTTCCCCTTTTCTGCTGCTGACGGGAGCCGTCCCAACTTCCCCATGATGCCAGGGATGTCTCGGTCAGGCAGCGCTCTCTCTC
The DNA here is from genome assembly GCF_963921795.1 of Nannobrachium achirus. Lineage (NCBI taxonomy): Eukaryota > Metazoa > Chordata > Actinopteri > Myctophiformes > Myctophidae > Nannobrachium > Nannobrachium achirus. The sequence continues at coordinate 14,319,557 of NC_137814.1, forward strand.
TCCCGGGAGGAAACATGGCCCCCAACGTGGCTAATCCAATGTTCGCCAACAATGCAGCTAATATTGCCCCTAATATTGCCTCTAACATGGCATATAGTGGAATGAGCGGCGCCCTAAACCCAAACACAGCCCCTTACGGTGGTCCACAAAGCTATAGCATGCCGGGTGGTGGTCCTCCTGTTGCTGCTGCCTCTCTTCAAGCTAACCCCGCAGCCACCAATCCGTTGCAGAGTAATCCAATGCAAGCTTCCCTTCTTACCTCACAGCCTGGACGTTTACCGCCCAACTTTGCCGCCAACCCGGCGGTGAATCCAATCGCCAATCACGCACCCGCTCAGCCGCTCTCCCAGACACAGCAGCGCCCCTCACCGGATGCTAAGAAGAACCCAGGGTCCGTTGTCACGTCGGATCCAAACCAGGGTCCGGGCTCTCAGAGCGGGGATCGCCCCGTAGCAGCTCAGCCGGTTCCCCAACCTCCTCCGGTGCTCACGAAGAGCAGCAAGGACACTCCGCCTCAACCTCCCCCAGCTCAGGGCCCTCGGGCCGGGGGAGAAGCACCTTCTCCGCAGTCTCCCCGTCATCAGGCTCCTGGATCATCAGTGCCGGGGGAGAGTATGAAGAGCAGTAACACTCTGCCACAGGCTGTGTCTAAGGACGTTGCAGCAGCTGCCTCTGGGGGGGCTTCAGTAGGCATGCCTGCATCCGTTGGAATGCCCGCAGCCGTAGCAATGCCCGCAGCCGTAGGAATGCCTGCTGCCGTAGGAATGCCCGCAGCCGTAGGAATGCCTGCTGCCGTAGGAATGCCTGCTGCCGTAGGAATTCCTGCTGCCGTAGGAATGCCTGCAGCCTCTGGGTCAGCTGGCGCATCAGCAGGTGTTGCAGCGGCTGCAGCAGGGGCGGTGTTGTCCATACCTGATGGATCTGCAGCTGGGGCCACTGCAGCTGGAGCCAGTGTGATTACAGTTGCGTCTGCAGCCGGAGCAGCCGCAGCCACAGGCGGTGTTGTGTCAGCCGGGACCGAGGCGGGAGGCGCCACGGTGGTGCTGCAGCAGACTATTCTGTCAGAGGAGGGAGGCACCTCCCCCAAGAGGAAGCTGAGACTGATACTTCCCGAGAAGACGTCCAACAGACCGCCCACCGCGCTGGAGAAGAAAATACGCTAGGTCACGCGGGGGTTTTCAACGGGGGATCCGGGACCCCAGGCCGGAGGCCCTCGGATTTGGAGAAGCACTCAATAAAACATCTATGTGTTTCATGTACGGTATGCAAGTTGATTTGATCATTGTTTCATCCTGTACACTACAGTATATATTTCACAATGCAGCTTTGAGTGTTTATTTTTTATAAATATGATTTTTCACATGCATCTGTCTAATGCAAAGAATGATAAAATAAAGACATTCTAAGAATAATTCCTCTTCCAATGTGTTGATATCCACTTAAAAAATGTTGCGTTCCACTTTGTCCCTCTGCCTCTTTATCCTTTTACCTGTAAGCAGCTTTGTATTTGCTTTCCCTTAGGTCACATATGAAAACCTATACTCAGTTTACTGTCAATTCATATTATTATTATTTATATATTTTGGTGGCTTTTTCGCCTAATGGTAGTAGAGTGTGCCAGAGTGACGTAGCCAAGGCTGCCGGGCTCGGGAATCAAACTTGCAACGCGCTGACCATTCTATGTCGTGTGTGCCTTGCTAGGCCATTGTCACTTCAATTCATATTATTTTAAATGTTTCCCCAAAAAAAAATATATATATATATATATATATATAATATATATATATATATATATATATATAATATATATATATATATATATATATATATATATGTGTGTGTGTGTGTATATATATATATATATATATATATATATATATATATATATATATATATATATATATATGTGTGTGTGTGTGTGTGTGTGTGTGTGTGTGTGTGTATATATATATATATATATAATATTCATTTTCCTCATTGGCTACCTATTCTGAGGCAGATCTACAAGCTCACGTTTTGGCAAAGAGAAATTTGTGAATTGGTGTGTCCGCTTCACAAGATGAGCATTCAAAGCTTTAAGTATTGCATCGACATATCTTCCCCTGGAAAAAGGTCCAGTATATCCCAATACCATCATTGTTATTAGTATTTAATTATTATTACTATTACTATTACTATTATTATTATTATTATTAGTAGTAGTAGTAGTAGTAGTAGTATTTTATTATATTATATTGTCATTGAGCAAATTATGTAAGTTCAGAAATGAAATACATTGTCAACAGTGCCATCAAGTGGAGAAAGGGTGAACTTTGGTAGATTCTAAATGTAGTTCTCTCCCATTACCATTAGATGGAAGGGTAGCTCTGCTGATGAACACAATGGTTAGTCTTTCTAGAGCTGGCTATAGACAACATGTAAAAAAAGAAGTACACACACATAATGATTGATTAGTAATAATAGAATAATAAAATAAAGTAAAACAGGCCAGCACAACATTCACAAGTGACATGTGTTGAATTCACACATGGTTCATGAGGCCTTACCTCATGATCACTAATCTTACCAAACGTTTTAAATGTCAAATACTACACAATGGCCTTCTAAAGAAGACTATTTAGTCGAAACGTTAATCAATAAAGCTTTGACTGGGATCGAGCCCTTTGAGAAATATACTGCGTAGACTTCTATGTTTTGATTTCTATTTCTAACTAAGCATCAGTCATTTTAACTGCATGGGATCCCCTGGAACCCCCTCAAATATTTAACATAGTAGATGTCATTTCCTGTGTTCTGGTGAATTTTGGGAGTTTGATACAAAATCCAGGAGAAATCCAGGAGATTTGCCAATCCAGGAGACTCCCAGGAGAGGGGTTCAAAATCCAGGAGACTCCTGGGAAATCCAGGAGAGTTGACAAGCCTGGCTGGGCTACGCATGGACAAATTATATAATAAGGCTTATTAGCCAGAGATTGTTTTAATATGAAGAACATGCACTCCATCACACATGGACACGCACGCGCGCGCGCGCGCGCACACCCACACACACACACACACACACACACACACACACACACACACACACAGGTTTGTATTACTGCGTGGCGTGGACATCAGCACTAGGTTTAGCTAAGGATTTTATGAATGCCATTTTTTTTGTGCAAGAAAACAGAACCAGTGCAAACCTTCATGGATTAGAGGTTTCCTGTGGAAATAAGCTTAGTCTTTTCATGGATCTCCTTTTAGTAGACCTTGTACCAGTGAACTGTACCATCATGAAACTGTAGCTTTTCCTATGCAAACTTCTAATAAAGTCTTCAATCAATCAAGGCGAAAGCAGTGTGGCCAGAAGGTTACTAGTTCAAATCAAACCTGGCAAGGGTGTTGCTCAATGTTTTAACCTTTAACTGATCTTTACTTGAAACTGTGCAAGAGAACAATTGATGTATGATCCATGGTGGTGCAGTGGAGCAGATACAGTGCTGACAAGCAGGAGGTTCCTGGTTCAATCCCAATACAGGGATTTTCCAAAGTTTTACCTGGCTCTTGTACCTTTACCTCTAATTTTTCACTTGACGGCTTGCAAGAGAACAGATTAAATAAAAACCACAGTGGTGCAGTAGAGTAAAAAAAAAAAAAAGTGAGTCCCAAAATCAAGGCGAAACACCTGGAAAAAAAGTGAGTCCCATCAAAGCGAAACACCCGGAAAAAGTGAGTCCCAAAATCAAGGCGAAACACCTGGAAAAAAGTGAGTCCCAAAATCAAGGCGAAACACCCGGTGAAAAGTGAGTCCCAAAATCCCTCAAAATCCCCCAAAAAGTGAGTCCCAAAATCAAGGCGAAACACCTGGAAAAAAGTGAGTCCCATCAAGGCGAAACACCTGGAAAAAAGTGAGTCCCATCAAAGCGAAACACCCGGAAAAAGTGAGTCCCAAAATCAAGGCGAAACACCCGGTGAAAAGTGAGTCCCAAAATCCCTCAAAATCCCCCAAAAAGTGAGTCCCAAAATCAAGGCGAAACACCCGGAGAAAAGTGAGTCCCATCAAGGCGAAACACCCGGTGAAAAGTGAGTCCCAAAATCCCTCAAAATCCCCCAAAAAGTGAGTCCCAAAATCAAGGCGAAACACCCGGAGAAAAGTGAGTCCCATCAAGGCGAATCACCCCGGAGAAAAGTGAGTCCCATCAAGGCGAAACACCCGGAGAAAAGTGAGTCCCAAAATCCCCCAAAAAGTGAGTCCCAAAATCAAGGCGAAACACCTGGAAAAAAGTGAGTCCCATCAAGGCGAATCACCCAGAGAAAAATGAGTCCCATCAAGGCGAATCACCCAGAGAAAAGTGAGTCCCATCAAGGCGAAACACCTGGAGAAAAGTGAGTCCCCATCAAGGCGAAACACCCGGAGAAAAGTGAGTCCCAAAATCCCCCAAAAAGTGGACAGAGAGAGGAGAATGCTAAATAAAAGTCTGGGTATTAAAGGCTATTGTAGAAAATACATCATAACAATATCTTTGTGCAACATTGAATTATGGCTTTTGGATTGAAATTGAGTGGACGACCGAGAGAGAAGTGTTTAGATGGCTGTAGCCTATAACTCATGAAAACCAGTGATATTGTCTTCTCTATGTTATGCCAAAAATAACAATTAATTACCATGATGCCTGGGATGTGATCATGGAATCTCTGTAAACATTAGACATCTACAGTACACTATAATAACTCAGTTTGTTTAATACAATCTCTGTAAACATTAGACATATACAGTACACTATAATAACTCAGTTTGTTTAATACAATCTCTGTAAACATTAGACATATACAGTACAGAGTACACTATAATAACTCAGTTTGTTTAATACAATGGTATCTGACTATTCAAGAGTTATTTTGTATGATTGTCTTCAGTTAAGTTGAAACTCCACTTACTCCAGCATTGAATAATAGGAGGTGAGGGATTTGAACAAGGACTGGTTGCACATAAAATCAGATGCTTAGACCACTACACCACCACTCAGAATCATTTTAGTAGCCTACTATTAATTTGTATGTTAGTCTTCAATTATTACAATTAAATTAAGCTGCTGATTTGAAAATGGAATCCATGTGCTGCACCATTCAGTCACACATCTCTTAGTAATGTTTAACTGTTCTTTAGTAGGCCTATGTTAGCTTTTAATTGGTAAAGTTAAACACCCCAGCATTGAACCACAGACCAACTGGGACTTGGACTCTGGCTTCAATGCTGAGTCCAATGATTAGGCCACCATACTATACCTCAGTCACTTTTGACCCATGTCTGTTACTCTTAATACTACTGTTGAAGAGCTGTTGAAGAGCTCTTTAGTTGTTGTTTTTTTTTTAGATTTGAAAGCATTGAACTGTAGAACAGGGATTTGAACATCTCTGAGAGTCTGATAATAGATCAAGTGCTGTTGACCTTAAAACAGTTTTGTTGCAAGGAGTTGCATGACATGCATCGGTGTGGTGTGGGCTTTAGTGTTGTTGAAGAGTTATTTTGTATGTTACTGTATCTACAAGCTCACAATGTGTCATGACTCATGATCCAAGGCATTGTGGGCTTCTAGATCACAGATTTTGGATACATTTTGAACTTGTGAAATGAGGCATTCTGCACAAGGAGTACTTTTCCTTTTGGTAGGCCTACTTTTAAGTATATTTTGATAATTTTGTACTTGAACTTGTAAGAGTATATATCTACATTGCAGATATATCTACATTGCGAGTACTTCTTCCATCGCTGCACATCACAAATGAAAGGAGGAGGAAAAAAAAGAGACAGATCTCAGAGTGACGACCGCATCAGCGATGCAGCGTTGAATTTATTCTCAAACACATTGATTAGAATCTAAAAATAAGAAAATCTTCACATGGTTCGTTGCCTGCGTGGCGTCCCTTTGCGTCTGTCAATTCATTGAACACTTTGATATAAACAAGAGACAGAAAGGAAGAGAGACATTCTTGTCCTCATAATTATCATCAACACTAAAAACAAAACTTTTTTTATTTTAATATTATAAAAACCCAAAAAGCACAACAATAATAACGTAAAACACACTGAACCCAGCAACACTTAATATTTTTTTTTCTTCTTTAAATAGTCTTTCTCTGGTCAGAGAAAATCATGGAACAATACGGCGGAAGCCGTTTCTTTTAGACATGATGGCAGCCACCAACCTGTCTCCTGCCCCGTTCCCTCATTAGCAAGCTTTTCATTTCCAATTTTACACTGCACGTCGTATGACGGCGTCGCTGCGCCCGAAAATAGCAGATCTACAAGCGTTTGTAGAGCTTGCAGATGCGGCCATTTTCGGTACGCGATGCCGTTTTACGAATTAGGCATTTACACGCACGCACGCACGCATACAGACAGACAAGAGTTTGGATTCGAATCAATATCATCGACATCAGGCATTATGCTAGGAGGAGGATGGGGGGATGTGGGGGGGCCTTCATACAAAGGAGTATTTTGGGGGTTTCTGTACAAACCGTTGGTGGGGGCAGTTTCATTGAGGAGGAAAAAAACAAACAAGAAAACAACAAACAATACATGTCCGTTTCAAGCAGGCACTCACACTGCACAGATATGAGGTCTGATGATGCAGTCAGATGATGGATACAGGCCTATGCCTGGCTAAATTATATAAAAAAAGTTAAAAAATAAAATAAAAGACAGGCTGAATTCAGTCCATGTTCCATCCTCCTCCATTTCTTCCTTTAGTTAAATCAAGCAGTCGTCTCTTGATTCACCTCCACACGTGTTACTGAAGACGGCTTCTGTCACCGCTTTAGAATGATGTTATCGCCTAGTATCCTATAGACAATGCGTTATAGACATTGCGTCTATTTGCATGGGGTCCATGCCATGTACCCACTGACAGGGGGCGGGGTTTCTTAGATGATGTATGGTATGATGTAAAAGCAAAATGGCCACCGTGTGTACATGGCCAATACGATGCCAGAGCTTTGCAGAAGCTGCATTTATGTTAATTGGATTGTTTTCCCCGTACTGCTGGCAAAACAGAAAACTTTGAACCCAGGAATTTTAAACCTTAAAAAAACAACAACAAAAAAAACATTGGGAATAGCAGATGATCCATGAGCGTTGTCAGCTTGAAAATCGATCAATGGATGCCATACGTCGTACAGCAAAAATAAAATAAAAATAAAGACAAGGCTTAAGTGGTAAAAGGAAAAGGTTGTCAGCTTTAAATGGAGAGTATTATCTGGAGGGCTGTTCAGACCCGGTGCCACACAGCACAGATTAACCACTGTCCAGATCGTTTTGAAGCTGACAATCACACCACTAGGTAATAAGTGCTAAAGAGACATTCAGGGGAGAAAAATAGAAATACAGCACTTTTTTTTTTAGTATACAGTACACCTATCCGCCTAATAATCACCATCACAATGGTTACCGGATGGGGCGGGTCACATTTACACGTCTCTTTCTGTTGCTGTTTTTTTCAGCTATCAATCAGACAGTGTGATGAGATATGAGATGGACAGGATGCGTAGCGTCACAGCATTAGAGTTGGATCCTTTAGGATTTTTTTATTACTTACGATTCCGGTTCCTAAACGATTCCCTCTTAACCCAATCAGAACGGGTACAATATATTGTGTATCATTATTTTATGCTTCAACTATTGAAAAATAGCAGATATACAAGCTCACAGCGCGGCACCGAGTGCCGCGCTGCGAGCTTGTAGATCTGCTATTTTTGAAACATCGTGAAAATTAGAATTTTGACCAGATTCTATAAGTGTCTTTTGAATCCTTCTAAGGTTTTTTTTAAAAAAACGATGTTTCTATGTCAGCAATCTGGCTCGCCATCGTCAAAGAAAAGGTCCTTTTCACTTAACTGGAGCTCAGTTAGTCTGTTCTTGAGAGACTACCATGTCACTGGTTCTCAAACCTTTTCATGTGAAGGATCCCCAAAATGATATGAATTTGGCCACGGTCCCCTATCTCAAAATATTTAGTTCCAGGGACCACCCAGAAGCAAAATTTGAGTTACAAATGTTCGATTAAAAAATACATATATTTGCAAATATTTTCACGACTTTTTCAAAAATAGCAGATCTACAAGCTCGCAGCGTGGCACTCGGTGCCGCGCTGTGAGCTTGTATATCTGCTATATTTCAATAGTTAAAGCGTTAAATAATGGGTTAATGGTCCGAATCCTTAACTCAATCAATATCATGTTGACCTTCATTATGATTTTGGATGAGCACAATTTCAATCATAGGTACAGTATTGCATACATAAAATTGTAGTGGTTCTCAAGGTGAGGTCCAGGGACCCTCTGGGTAACTGGGTTACTTAAAGGACAACTTTGTTTTTTTTCACAGCAAGGGTTCATAGTTTAGATTGTAATTAAGAGAAAGGAAAAGATGTTAAAAATTAACTGCTTTCTATTGTTTTAGCGATTTTTGTATATTGATTTCAGTGGGTGGGGGCATGCGTACAAGTGGCTAAATATATCTTTTTAGACACAATAAGTTGTCTTTGTTACTAGTTACACCAGCCTCCATAAGTCACATCTGCCCATGAAAGATTGCGGTGCATCTTGGGAATGGGCTTATTGTGTCTAAAAATACATATTTAGCCACAAATCAAAATGGTTAAAATCACCAAAACCATAGAAAGAAGTAAATGAAAACATTTTAACACCAATCTTTTATTTTCTCTAATGACTATCTAAAATATGAACACTTGTTGTAAAAAAACAACATTGTCCTTTAAAGGGGTTCCAATTAAATGGAACAAAAGTAAGGCTGAATCTAAATTTGATTCCTGAAAAGTAGTTTTGGAATTATGAGGTTTCCACCTGACAGACGATTTATTCTTAGCTTTCTGCTTTAATCTCACAGTTCCCACGAAGAACCGTTAACATATCTCGACTTGAGGAGGATGCCAAATGGTGCCGCAACTAAAAAGCAACATATTGTAGGTTTTCCCAAGAGTCTGTGCTTTTTCAAGTGTGGTCAGCTAACTGGCTCGTACATTTAAAAACACATTTAAATAGTAATAATAATTAAGCAAGGGATGGTTGAAGATGGAGTGTGTTTTTGGAGGAGGTCCAGCATGGAGGAGCAGTTCATTGTGTCTGTGTGCACGCTGTGATATCCTGATTGTTCCTTTAAAACCTCATGACGTTATCGGCAAAAAAGAAGAAAAGATTGCCGATCTACAAGCTCACAACAGCGTGGTGACGCGATGAGAGTCGTGAGCTTGTAGAAAGGCTTGCACGAACAAGTATAAAATAGGGCTTAAGTGTTTATAAATCAGAAGCGTAAAACAAAAAAAACTAAAAAAGGGAATTTTTAAGGTCCAATTGTTGTACACACTCGACGACATTGTCACTCAGGACTCTACAGCGAAGGGTCCTGTAGAAGGAAGTGGTTCTAACTTAGCAGAGGTTGAATTCAACCTAATTGAGGTACAGTATAAGCTACAAGGGTCAGGATGAGGGGCCAATTAAATACACACGACGACGTCAGCCTGCATTGGGTCAGAGAGTAGGTTTGAGGCCGAGTCCATTGGAGGGACAGGCTGGGTCCTCCTGGCTGGGTTGTGGTCCTGGCTGGGTCCTCCTGGCTGGGTTGTGGTCCCGGTTGAATGTTTGGGTTCTGGCTGCAGGTTAACATTAGGATACTTTGGGACTGAAGTCCATTGGAGTGGAGTGGAGTTCAGTGGAGTGGAGTTCAGTGGAGTGGAGTGGAGTTCAGTGGAGGGGCGGAGGTTTGCTTGTTCACGTGTCGACTAGCTCAGGAACAGAGTTTTGTCCCTCTGGAGAACCCTGCCGGATGAACAGAATGAGAGACACATCGAGAAAAAAGTCAGTCAAAAGTCAGATCAATCGTCGATTGGTCAATCCATCAAAAAAGGAACACATCATCTCACTATGCACTACTAGGGCATTCACGAATAGTGATTTTTAGTATTCGAATTATTCGACAGGACTGGCCGCCAAACTGTCAAATATTAAGTAAGCAAGAGGAGAACATTGTGAAAATAGCCGATCTACATGCTCACAACGCCTCGCAACGCGAGGCTTGTGAGCATGTAGATCTGCTATTTCATACCTACAATTCCGAGTGCTTGTCAGGGTGGGGGTCCCCAGTTCAAATATGTTTATTTTGGGGGTCATGGCCTAAAAAGGTTTGAGAAACCCTGGTATAGAGCATTAACAAATTCATCCACCAGGGGCATTGACAACTCAATTCTTATGACTTCCTATCTAGCCAAGCTTTATAAACGATATCGTTTTTAAAGAGAAAACAATAAAAAAAGTGAATATACGACTTCGGTGAACAACGTCAAATAGTGACTGTTCGAATGTTCGAATATTTGGTGAATACCCTACTATGCACTCAAAGCACAAGTCCATGAAAAGCCAAAACCCAAAGCCCGGCCATCGTCATCACCTACCCGTTGCCGTGGTACTCTGCGCTCCAGTCGAGGTGGTGGTTCTGGGCGGGTCGGCCCAGCTGGTGGTAGTCCATTCCAGGTCCGTTACT
>NC_137814.1:14335093-14352593 GCF_963921795.1 Nannobrachium achirus
TCTTTAAATAGCCAGTCTGCAGGCTCACAGCTCATCACAGTGTTGTGAGGTTGTAGATAATATGCCATATTTGGAAAAATTGTGGAGACTTTTGAAGGTTTTGGCCTATAATGATGACATGAAAGGGGTTTAGAATCGGTGCACCTCGGCTGCATGATATTGCAGATCCTGATATCATAAAATAAGTCCAATAATTGTGGGCTCGCCTGAAAGGCGAGAACCCTATGTTATCCTCATTATTTATATAGTGAGTTCCGCTGCATATTTCCGCCGCATATTTGCGCTGCAGACAGTACAAAGGCAGGGCCCTTAGCCAATGAGGCGCAATTGGTGGAAATCGGGGAGTGGTGTTAGCTGGAGCATTGGTTGAGCTTCACATGTCATTTATATAGCGAGTTCCGCAGACAGTACAAAGGCGAAAACACTATGGTTTCGTCATTATTTCCACCACATATCGTGTTCCATTAGCCAATGAGGTGCATTTTGTGGGAAAGAAAACTGTGAGTGGTGGTAACTGGAGTATTGGTTGAGCTTCACATGACAGTTAGCACACTGCAGAGTATAGTCACGAGCGAGCCCACACTGTTTCGTAGGAACAGTATTTCTTGTTGCAGATAATGTCGGACAAACCCATATATGGGTCTGTCTCTAGTACTCTACTACCACTTGGTGTGTAGGCGTAGCTAGACAACCATTCCACAACCTCTGAATGCTATGCAGAGTCTGGAACTGCAACTCCCGAAATCCAACACATTTCTAACCCTAACCCTCTTCATATAGAAAATGAAGCCAACGAGGAAGTCATTAAAACATTTCAGTTCTCAATAATGGCCAAGAAGATGTCACTATTTCCACTGCTGCTGGTTGTAGAAGAGTTAACAACAAGCAGGGCAGGAATGTCATGGAGGCCATGAAGGCCATGGCCGCCGTTGCCCTTCAGTTTGGACTTAAGGCCACAGTGGCCTTAATGCCACTTTCTCCTGTGTGTCTTTCTTGTCTATGTGAGTCCCAGGAGAGAAAACGAGCACTCCTTTTTTTCAAATATACAGTATATATTATATATACGTTCTTATATTAGTCTATACGTGGTGTGGGTCTCTCACCTGCGTGATTCCAGGTGAGTGCGTCATTCCGGGCGAGTGTGACATTCCAGGCGAGTGCGTCATCCCTGGTGAGTGGCTCATCCCCAGTGTGTGACCACTATGCTGCTGCTGCTGCTGCTGCTGCTGCTGGTGGTGATGGGGACTGTGCATCGCCCCCTGCTGGTGGTGCGGGCTCTGCAGGCCTCCTCCCAGGTGCGCCTGCTGGCCGTGGAGCGGCGGGCTGACCTGCAGCGGGGGCGGCGACGCCGCCACCACGTTGCCCAGGGAGAGCGCCCCCTGCTGCTGCTGGTGCGGGGGGATGCTGGCCCGGGGCGCCGCCGTGCCCCTGGACGACAGGCCCTGCAGCCCGGGGTGCACCTGGTGCTGCGGGGGCAAGTGGCCCGGGCTGGGGGAGGGGTGCGGGTGGGGGTGCGGGGGGTAGGGCATGTACATGCCCGGGTGGCGGGCGGAGGAGGAGGAGGAGGGGGCCAGCGGGTGCGGGTGGGGCAGGGAGTGAGGGGAAGGGTGCTGCTGCTGCTGCCCCGGGTGGCCGGAGTAGACCGGAGGTTTGGGCGCGAACATGGAGGACGAGGAGGACATTGACGGGTGTGAAGGGTGCTTCATGTCAGCTGGGTCGTTGTAGCTCTGCTGAGGAGAGGAGAGGAGTCAGAGAGGCAGGCAACTAAATGTCAGTTTGACACAGAACGTGCACAAATAAGCGCCGTGCATTGGTACCAGAGCATACGAGCGGAGTGGAGCGCGAGCGGTGCGGTGCGGGGAGGGGAGCGGAGCGAGCCGGTTTTTAGTTGAGCGTGAGCGAGCGACTTTTATAATGGGTCTGAGCGCCGACCCTCCTCCACTCCGAGCCGATCCTGTTGGGGCCGCGGGCCGCATGTTTGCAACAAAACTGTGGAGAGTGGAAAGCTCTCCAAGTCTCCATCGAAGCCGAGGCTGGAGTGAAGGTGGAAATATACAGTAGTGGCCCTCGCCATCGGGATGTAGAGTCCCCATTGGTAGGGAGATGTAATGTGCTTGCTCAGAGCACCTAAAAACCAATATAAATATATTGCTCTTGTTCTAGTCAATACAAATATTGTATCGATTCATGAGTTGTCCCGACTGATACTTATACTCTATATTATATATAAAATAATATGTGCTTACCTGTGAGACCAGACTTGCCCTGTATGCAGCCAGTTGTTTCAAATACTCCTTCTTAGCGGTCTCTGTCTTCTTTTTGTAGTTCTGTAAGACACACAGACAGAGAGTTTAGACATTTGGTAGTCAGATCCTTTAAAAAAAAAAAGCAATTGAAAAAGGAAATGTTAAGACCTTAACCAAATCAATTGAGCAAGGAAAGGTCTAAAAATAAAGTGCTTTTTTAAAGAGGGGTGACGCAGATAATGTAACATATTGGCTGCAGTATTGAGTGTCATGGACTCACTACTTTCTATAACAGTGCATCTTTCCTACAGACTGTACAATGTGGCACTACTACCAGGGACATGCTGGGCCCCTGATTCAGCCCGGGAAAAAGAGTTGGAGAGGCCCTCATTGCGCGCTATAGAGAGAGATCTCTCTCTATAGCGCTGCTGCTACTTTGCCATTTCAGATCATGACACGTGACAAGCCAGTGGGCCAAATACATGATTTATATTTGGAAACCTTTTATGTCCAAAACCGTTTGTTTTGCGGTGCGAGGCGTTGTGTGCTTTGCTTTGCGAAAGAAATTACAAATTTGAAACTTGGAGATACGAGGTTTCTGCCCGACAGTGACGATTTACTTTGTTAGCCGCCCAGCCCCCAAAATGGAACGAAGGCCGACATTTAATTTATATTCTTTTCCTAAAGGCCGGCCTGGACCGGCCGGGAATGAACCGGCCGTTCGGGAGTTGTCCCGCTTTTCCCAATGGCCAGCACGTCCCTGACTACCACCACAACCGCCTGGATGAGAATCACTTACGGTAATCAAGTATGACAAAACCCAATTCATAAACATATTGGTGTTCAATAGTGCCGTTGTTCTTGTGAGCATTCAACGAATAGTGAGATTGAGACAAATCATTGGTAATCATTGGTTTAATAAAGCATCAATCCAATGCTTAATTCCAGTGTTGTCCCTTTCACTTTCCTATTTTTCTGTGCTGTCATTCAAAGTGCCATTAATCCGAATTATTTATCCAGCATACAGTACACTGCACCAGGAACCAGACCTTCCACCCCTCAGTCAAACATCCTCCTTGGGCTAGGCTACTGTGTGTGTATATGCGTGCGTGCGTGTATGCGTGTATATGCGTGCGTGCGATACTGATGTTTACCTTCCTATGCATTCGATGTATTAGCGCGCGTTTACCTTGCTTACTGTAAATCGCTCTAGATTAAGAGAAATTGAAAATCATGTGCTGTCTGTCTGTGTGCGTGCGTGTTTTTTATCAAGCTGGTGAGAGAACCAGAAAGAGGGTGAGAATAAATGCTTGTGTGGCTGACAAAGAAAGGAAGGAAGAAAGAAAGAAAGAAAGAAAGAAAGAAAGAAAGAAAGACAAACCAAAGCAAACAAAAGCTTAGCACAGGGTTCCTTCCAAAACTTTTCCAAAACTTTTCCAGAATATTTAACCCGATTTCCAGGACTATATAACAATAATTCAGCTCAATAACGAGTCGCTTACTCCTATGTGCAATGCCCAAAGACAAGACAAGACAAGACTTAACCTTTTCAGGCTGTGACGCACCGAAATAATCATATTTGAAGAGTTGAGGAATTTTGTATAACACGGTTTTATTGTGAAAATAGCCGATTGCGAGGCGTTGTGAGCACGTAGATCTGCTATTTTCACAATTTCTGCCTCTAAATATTTGACAAATTGGACCAATGTTTAATTTGTCATTAACAAAAAGTATTAACCAAAGTATTAACAAAATCAATAACCAAAGAAAATAAATAGCTATTTTTTCCAGGTCCTTCCAGGACCCTTGATCAATTCCAAAACGTTTCCAGTACTGGAAAAATATTTTTCTAATTTCAAAATATTTCCAGGAATTTCATGACCGTGGGAACCCTGAAGAAAGAAAGAAAAGAACAAACAATCAAACAAAAGCAAAGCTTAGCATGCCGACCTGCTTGGCCTCGTCTCCCAGGCCGTCCCACATGGAGGCTACTATCTTGGACACCTCTCCGAAGGTGGCGTTGGGGTTCTGGGCCTTGATGTTGGCCTGGGTGTCCCTGAAGAACAGAGCGTAGGCCGACACCGGCTTCACCGGCTCGTTGGGGTCCTTGCGCTTCTTCTTCTTTGGCGTCTTGGGTTTCTTGGGCGGCGTGTCCGGCGCTAGCGGGCGCTTCTCTCCCTGCTCAGAGGAGGAAGGAGCAAAGACGAGACGAGGGAGGACGGAGAGCATAACATGAAGAGAGAGGATCAACAACCACTACTAATATACTAGCCTGGGACGGCTTACAATTTCAGGCTTTTGATCCGGCCGGGAGCGGATGGCGTCCTATGTCATTCTGTAGTCAAAACGGACTACACTTTGGCAGGAAACACCAAACCGGAAACAGTTTTAACCCCTACTTGCGCGTGCGCTAACTACTTGCGCATGCGCTAACTGGGTTGAAACTGTTTCCGTTTTGGCGTTTCCTGCCAAAGTGTAGTCTGTTTTGAATACAAAATGATGTATGTAAGATGCCTTCCGGTCTAGACCGGATCAAACAACCTGTTTAGTAAACGAAGACCAGGCTTTCTCCCAGCAGAAAGCCTGGTGACGCGAGGTTACTATTACTATCCTCAAGTTGTAGCGCTTTCGAGGCCGGACAATATATTTCCCACATGAACGCACACGGACGGCACCGAACGGTGCACGAGCGTGTAAACGCGTGTATGCTAGTACCCCCTCGCGAGAGCCGCGACAACCCCCCACTCCGCAAATCCGCGATAACTACAAGCTAGGTACTTTAATCAGTGGCTACTACTTTGCATAACAGGTTTCTAGTGGTGAATGTGTGAGCGTCCTCATCCACTGTAAGCAAGACACAGCACTAGTGGTGAGCAGTGCAGTGCATCCACCCTAGATTCACAAGCCCAAGTCCCCCTATATGGATATAGCCTACTTTAACACCTAGGTTTCCAGCGGTGACTGCATGTGTATGTGTCGATGTGTGTGTCCTTATACATGGCTCCATGGTATTTAGGCTACTGTTTGAGCAGGGCTGGATTAACCATTGGGCCGGTGGAGCTGTTGCCAGGGGCCCTTGGCTCTCAAGGGTCCTTGGGGGAACTGGGCCGCGTGGTCATTGACAATTTACTATTACATTTATACGTTAATTAAAAACATATAAATGTATAAACGTATAAAAGTGTGGGCCCCTCCTCTGTTGTCTACAGGTGCTTTCTTGGCCCACAGAAGGCGAACTGTAAAAACCTTAAAATATTGTTGTTTTTATATACAACTGTTAACTGAAGTATAATAGAGTCCCCATTAGGTGGTGTTCTAATGGTGCAACTTCGGAGACTGCTGAGAACCTGTTTTAGGGGAATGTGTCCATAACCATTCTCCATGCATATAAACATGATACATATCCACTCAACCTTGCTATTCTGAAGAAAAAAAATATTAACATAATACACATAAAAGCCACACATAACACTCCTAAACACACACCGCACACAGCTGCTACAACTGAATGAGATATGACTCGCCCTTAAACAAACAGGTGTGTAGTGTGTTCGCGTGCCCGCGCGCGCGCGTGTGCGTGTGTGCGTGCGCGTGTTAGCAAGCATCTGTTACCCGAAATGCATCCTCATTGTCGTCTTCGTGCGCCGAGCTGGAGGGAGAGGGCGTGGCCGACTTGCTTCCCGGGGGCGAGGGGGAGTTGTGGGCGAGAGAGTTCCCGCTCAGCCCCAGCTGGGATTGGTTGATGGTGGTCAGCTGACTCGGCTGACACAGGCCGCCGCCGCCGGATTGGCTCCTGGGTCTGAGGGCGGCTTCTATTGGCTGTTGGCTGTTTGTGAAGCGCATGTCAGAGTTGACCATCTGCTGCATCTAGGGGTGAAGACCAGCACACGAGGAGTTAACAAATCTGAACAGAAATCATATCGCCTGCTCTGTCCGGTGGAAGCCTCATACGTCCCAAAAAAACACGTTACTTTTCACGATTCAAACTCAAAAGTAGCAACAGTATGACGTCGTTGTCGGGTGGAAACCTTGCACTTTTATCAAGGTTCATAATGTTATTGTATGTGTGTTTTTTATTTAGTTCTGTCCATGTATGTCTTGTCTACCCTGTTTACATGTAACCATTGTAACATGTATTTATGTTGGGGCCCCCCTCTAAAACGAGATGGCACATCTCAAGGGGTTTAGCCTAATAAAGAATCTTAAATCATGTCCAAAACCTTCCTTTTTTGTTATGATTTAAAAACAAACAAACAAAAAACACAATTTTTAAAATAATGAAAATGCGGTGTGAGGCGTTGTGTGCTTGTAGATCGGCTATTTTCACTAGTTTTGTGCAACAGTCTTATATGACGAGGCAGGGCTTTACTTTACGAAAGAACGTGCACATTTGAAACTTACGAGGTTTCTGTCCGACAGTGACGATGAGCAGTTTTGAGGCTTTCGTGTGACGCTGTTGTGTGATCATCTGATCAAGCAGGGAGCTAATTATGGATATAAGAGGTTTCGGCCCGACAGCAACGATCAGGTTCAAACTGACTGTAGGAGCCAAACATGGTTTATTTGGTATTTGCACTGGTTTAATAGGTTGATTAATTGGTGATTGAGAGAGGCACCACACTGGCACCTCATTATGGGTGTGTCGCTGTGGGTGGCCTCCAGCGGCTATAAATTGATGTCTCTCACCTGCTCACATCCATGGCTGGTTTGTTCATTTGGAAGGCAGGGTGAGCTGGGAGGGACATATTTTGTTGACCGCATTTTCGCACTATAGCACTTTCACATTGTCTTATTTACTCACTGTTAAACTTACTAATTGACATATTTATTGCAAATCAATTTATTGGAAATTGTATTTTGTAATGATTGGTCACTGAAATTAAGTAAATCATTTTAAACTTATGAGCAATTGTTTCCATGTGATTGATTTTAGTTATGCGCGTCATTACAGTTTTTATCTCCCAGGCTTAGCCTGCCGGCTGGTTAACTTATTGGGGGTTAATATCAGCCACATTCATAGTCAACAAAATGTTTCTAAAGCGCCGAACCTGAACTTGATGTTGAACTTCTGGCTTCTGTCGCTTCAAACAAAGGAAACTGGAACGCGCATGGATGCGCACCACCGGCAGCGTAAGGTTGCATGCATTTCATTCATGCCCACTGTCTATGTTACACGTATAGGCATAGCCGAAACACAGCACTGTTACACTTACACACACACACGCGCTTGCAAACAAGCGCACTGTAGGTTCCTATTGTTCCCCTAGGTAAAGCTGCTCTAGCCTACAGCTTCGGCCGTACGTGCTATTGGTTTATTATTTTCTGTGCATGGACGGGTTCGGCCCGCATTCTAAGGCCCGGTTGGGTTGGCCCGGGAGTGCCGTCTCTGAAAAGAGATATACAGGTACATAAATACCCATCGTCCCTCTGCTGAAGCCATAGGGTTGCTTGGTAGCTTAGATTTCTTTAGGCAGTTTAATGGGGAACAGTAGGCTTAGGCTACTTGCACAAGTGTTCTGTCTTTTGAATAACACTGATTTCATTCTTATTCTTACATTTACATTTTTCACACACTACTAGGGCTGTGAATGCTGTGTCTATACCATTTTGAATTGGGTGTGAATGGGTTTTGTATTGCCTTTGTTTGTTCATTTAATGCACAATGGATTCAAGTTTGCCAAGGCCCGGTTCTAATGTTGGTGCAAATGAACAGGCAAGACAATCAAAGCCCACTGCCAAAGCATTAGCAAATAAAATTGAACATCTTCAAAAGGAACGAAAAGCTAAGGTTAACAAAATTGATGGTATTGCAAAAGTAATTGATGATCTTATGCAAAGTTCTGACAATGCTCAAACTGTTCAATCTCATCTTAACAATGTATCTGTATTGTATGAAGAAGCACGCCAGCTTCATCACTCAGTCATTCCATTGCTCCCTCCAATTGAACAAGAAAGGCAAAATATGTGTTTTTCAAACTTGCACAAACGCATAGTTGAATTAATTGAAAATGCAAATAAATGGCTTTCAGACATTAATGGCCAAATGCAAAGCCAAGTTAATTCTACTTTACCTAAGCCACACCCACCTCATTTTGAAACACCTGATGCAGTGAATAATGATGATGTTGTTTGTGTTTCAGAACATCCTGGGGATGAGGAGGTAACCCCTGTTGTAGATGATGTTAACCCAGATGACAGTATTTCTAATGTTCTAGAAGCACCTAAGAAAAGGAGCTCTGTAGGTAGTAAGTGTAGGTCTACTGCCTCATCTACTTTGTCTGCCTGCTTAATAGCAGAGGCTGACATGGCGGCACTCCTTGCTCGTCAGAAAGTACTTGACGAGAAGCACGCTTTGGACGAGGAAGAGGCACAGTTCCGAAAAAGGAAAGAGAAGTTGAACTTGGAAATGGAGATAGCGGCAGCAGCAGCTAAAATAAGTGTCTTAAGGATCTCCGGCACCTCTCGAGTGTCTGGTGCTGCAGCTAGTGGGGCAGATGGCATGAATTCCTACTTTGAGAAAACAAGACAAAAAAAGTGTGTTCACACTTTGAGTGTCGATGCTGAGACGTTTGTGCCTGTGTCAGTGGGGCAGTGTGTAGGTCAGCCATCTCAGTATACTTTGCCAGGTGAACAGAAGTCACGTTCACAGTTCTTGGATGCTCGGCCTGAGCAGTCACATCCACAATTCTTGGGCTCTCGACCTGTGGTGAAGAGTGTGGGGCTGCCTTCGCAGCCTAGGCCTGAGACAGTTAGGGTTAGACAAAGTGGAACGCACAACCTTCAAGCACGTCCTCAGTTGCAGTCGAACCAACCTGCACCAAGGCAAGGCAGCTCTGATCACGGTCAGCTGATAGCTATCTTGGAGAAACAAAACCAGATTACATCTTTGCTTGCTGAACAGCAGTCGTTGTTCTTCCTTCCACGGCGTGAAATCCAGATCTTTGATGGTGATCCTTTAGAGTACCAAACCTTCATGAGAGCTTTTGAGCATTGCATTGAGGAGAAAACTTGCAGTGCTAAGGATTGCTTGTACTTTCTCGAGCAGTATACTAAAGGGCAGCCTAGAGACATGGTTCGAAGCTGTCAGTTCATGTCACCTGAAAGTGGTTATGCCAGAGCCAAATCCTTGCTGCAGGAGTACTTTGGGGACCCACTGAAGATCACCGCTGCTTACATGGACAAGGTTTTCTTGTGGCCACCGTTGAGGCCTGAAGATGTCGTGGGTCTTCAGTCATACAGCTTCTTGCTGCGGGCTTGTTGCAATGCCTTGGGAGAGTTTGATGCCACGCATGAGCTGGATGTCCCTGGTAACATGCAAGCAGTTGTTAGGAAGTTGCCTTATAAGCTCAGGGAGAAGTGGAGAGAGGTCGCCTACAGTTTGCAGGAAAGGTTCCATCGTAGAGCCACCTTTCGTGATATTGTGGCATTCATTGAAGGGCAGG
Source organism: Nannobrachium achirus (assembly GCF_963921795.1). Classification (NCBI taxonomy): domain Eukaryota; kingdom Metazoa; phylum Chordata; class Actinopteri; order Myctophiformes; family Myctophidae; genus Nannobrachium; species Nannobrachium achirus. The sequence goes on from NC_137814.1 coordinate 14,344,782, forward strand.
TTAAAATGGCAAGCGACCCACTGTTTGGGGATCTCCAGGAGTCTTCCCCTGCAGTACCGAGGAAGGAGGTGAGGCCTGCTAAACCTCACTTTTCAGAAGCCAAAAGTAGCTTCGCTACTACTGTCGCTACAGCAGACACGGATGTTGATGCTGGAGTGAAGAGAGAAAATGGTTCGGTTAATTCTTGCCTGCTTTGTGGAGCTGGGCATTCCTTGGACATGTGCCGTCTATTGGAGAGGAAGACGCACGCTGATAAGATGTCCTTCTTGAGAGAGAAAGGGGTGTGCTTTGGCTGTATGTGCACTGGGCACAGAAGCAGGGACTGCTACGAACGCCTTGTGTGCAAAGTGTGCAGTATGAGACATCCCACCATATTGCATGTCTACTCTGGAGACGAAGGTTCAATGCAAGCTGAAGGAGAAGCAGGTGCAGCAGATGGAAATGCTTTGATCTCGGTGCAGTCCAGTGGTCTTACTGGGGCCGGAGAGAGTGACTGTTCTCTTGCCATACTCCCCGTTCGGGTGAAGTTGAAGGAAAGTCAGACAACAGTGGTCACTTATGCTTTTCTTGATCCTGGGAGCTCGGCTTCATTCTGCACAGAAGGGCTCATGGACCGTCTGAATGTCTCAGGAAGAAGGTCTAACATTCTCCTAAGGACAATGGGTCAGGAGAAGGTGGTCAGCAGTCACGTTGTGATGGATTTGGAGGTAGCTGGTCTGGACACAGATGGCTTCTGTGAGCTACCTGTCATGTTCACCCAGAAGTGCATGCCTGTCCACCAAGGTAACATCCCTAGACAAGAAGATCTGCGGAGATGGCCGCACCTTGAACACCTCAAGATCACAGGGATCGACTCGGGTGTGGATCTTCTTATCGGAACCAATGTTCCCCAGGCTTTGGAGCCGTGGGAGGTGGTGAGAAGTGTGGGTGGTGGTCCTTATGCGGTCAGAACAATGTTGGGTTGGACCGTAAATGGCCCCCTGAGAGGAGACTGCACAACTGGCACTGCTAGCATGAGTCATGATGTCACTGTCAATCGGATATCTGTCACAAAACCTGACCAGCTGTGGGAGCAGCAGAAGGCTGACGTCCCTGGATGCATTCAGCCTGAAAAGCGTGTGCGGACTCAGACAAGGAGAGGGAACGTATCCACTGTGAGCTCCATAAACTCTGCCATGGGATTCCTTGCACCTGTGGTGCCTAATGCAGAGCCGGTTTTACGTTACCTGTACAGAGGTCAGATGGGCTGGGATGATGCCTTACCAGCCAGCGCTGCCCAGGAGTGGACAGGAGTCTGGCTGCGGGAACTTCATCAGGCCCACTGTGCTTTTGGGATGGGTAAGGAACCGAAACAAATCACAGCTGCAGTGGTGGAGATGTCCCGTAGAGGGGTGTCAGGTCCTACATTTGTGCCTGAATCGAAACGGTTCAAGAAGACTTTGGCTTGGAATAGGAGGCTTCCTGTTCAGTCTGGTCTGGATGATGAGAGACCGCATGAGGACATGGAGACCTCTGTAGCTTCAGAAATTGGAGAAGAGATGCAGATTGCCATGACTTCAGGAGACAAAGGGGCCTTGAAGTCTCACTTGGAGCAACCATGCTCTGTGAATCCTTTGTCGTTTGGAGCTCTTGAGCTCTTTAAACTTTATTCTCTCTCTGTTGCTCTCTTTATTTCTCTTCTTTGCAGAAGGAGGGGAGAATATGGATGAAGATGATTCTATTGATGAAGACAGTTATGCATATGAATGAATTGAATTGCATTGAATTGATTTTCTATTTTTGAATTATTGAATTTTGCTAAGGCTAAAGTCTGACTCCTACATATTATTATTATTATGTGTAATTAGTGCCCAGGCATAATTAGGGGCCGGAATGTAGGAGCCAAACATGGTTTATTTGGTATTTGCACTGGTTTAATAGGTTGATTAATTGGTGATTGAGAGAGGCACCACACTGGCACCTCATTATGGGTGTGTCGCTGTGGGTGGCCTCCAGCGGCTATAAATTGATGTCTCTCACCTGCTCACATCCATGGCTGGTTTGTTCATTTGGAAGGCAGGGTGAGCTGGGAGGGACATATTTTGTTGACCGCATTTTCGCACTATAGCACTTTCACATTGTCTTATTTACTCACTGTTAAACTTACTAATTGACATATTTATTGCAAATCAATTTATTGGAAATTGTATTTTGTAATGATTGGTCACTGAAATTAAGTAAATCATTTTAAACTTATGAGCAATTGTTTCCATGTGATTGATTTTAGTTATGCGCGTCATTACAGTTTTTATCTCCCAGGCTTAGCCTGCCGGCTGGTTAACTTATTGGGGGTTAATATCAGCCACAACACTGACGAAGTGACAAATTGCACAACCAGCAGAAGAACACTGATTAGACCAGGGGTTTACAAAGTGGGTGACGGGGCACCCTGGGGTGCCGCGACGGCAGTCCAGGGGTGCCGCGAGATCATTTGATAATATTTGGAATTTATTTGGACACTTGAAAAAATATTTAGTATCATTTTAAACTTAGTTATTTTCAGTCAGTTCTAACCAAAAGGATTATTATCTCAACGTTTTCCTCACAACATAATCACTAAAATATCGTTACTGTCGGGCAGGAACCTCTGTCGCACAAAACTAGTGAAAACAGCCGATCTACAAGCACACAACGCCTCGCAATGCGAGGCGTTGTGTGCTTGTAGATCGGCTTGTAGATCGGCTTGTAGATCTGTAGATCGGCTTGTAGATCTGCTGTTTTCACTAGTTTAGTACATTGTATAGATGATACTTACAAAACGAACGGTTTTGGACATATAAGGTTTCCACCCGACAACGATGATATGCTATAAATATAAGGTGCTGGGAGTGAAAATTATAATGTAGGGGTGCCTCGGATTAAAAACATATTCATGGGGTGCCCTGAGACAAAAAAAGTTTGGGAACCCCTGGATTAGACCAACAGAAACATGGATCCCTAACCGAACCCTTGCGTTTCTGCCAGAAATGGCCCTGTAGTGTAGAATGGCAGATTTCTGGCAGAGATTTGGTGTAGAGGGAACAACGTGTGTTCCTAATATCGAAACCTTGGGGATATCGGTCAACGTCATATCGGATTTAGGTGATTATCAGATACAGAGAGTTGCAAAACAAAGACCGGATGACACAAGAACTCTTGACAGGTCACAAAGAGCTCCGCCTCGCCCTGGTAGTCACCAGACGAGAAGTATTACTGGCCCAGTGGACTGACAATTCAATTAAGGACACGCAATTTAATGTGTCCCACTTTTCACATCCGCGTGGTGGAAGCAGTGGTGTGACATGCATTCTCCTGCCTTATATGACTGTTTGCACTTTCTTACCTTTGACATACATTTTAAGCATTTTTTTTTTATACCTATGTGATTGTTAGTTATGTTTTATGTTGTGTATGGTTGCAACATTTTTATGATCTCAATAGGATTCACCTGTATAAATAAAGGTTAAACTAAAATTAAAATAGTATAGAAAATCGGATATGGGAAGTGTACATTGCCAACGACCGCGATTAGCCATCTGCAACTACTTGCATTGTATGTAACCGTTTGGCTGCGATTCGGTTTCACTGTCGAGGTGTGCAAATGTACAACAGACAGGCCGACATGAGGTCCACAAGCAGCTTGCTTTAAGTACCTATTGTTCATCCTCTCTGCTTCTAGAGTGTCCCTCCTTTCCTTTCCCACCCTGCGTCACCTGTCATGGTCAGCAATTACAATACAATGCAATCTGACAGATGATCTGCCTGCCACGCACACGCACACACACACACACACACACACACACACACACACACACACACACACACACACACACACACACACACACACACACACACACACACACACACACACACAGCAGGTGAATCCACCTGGCCGAGTGAACAGGTGTGTCTAATAATCTTTCCATCTTTAACGTTCCTGTCGTTTTGTGCCTGGAAATCTACACCCCCCACTCTCTCTACTCCTATCTGTGTGTGTCATCACAGTAACACAATCTGGCAACATCTGAACTCGGCCCATCAGTTGTCCACGCCTACAGCACAACCAACCGACCGACCAATCAGAACTCTCAGATGATCCTTGACTCCCCATTAGGGATGGGACGATATGAAAATCTCATATCACGATTATTATGACAAAAGAAATCACGATTTGCAATATTATCGTGATAATCAAAATCCTAGGGCGGAACATCTGCCAAAAAATAGCAGATCTACAAGCTCACAACGCTAGATCGGCTATTTTTTGGCAACGAAATTTGATAGAGAGTGAAAAAAAGTATGTATATTATAAGTACCTCTTACCAATTATAGAGGGTTTAAATGGTACCAGATATGTAGCTCGGCAAATAAAAGGTGAATTGATCCCAGTGCATGACGAAGGATGATGTCAAGATAAATTAAATCACCATGATACGATTATCGTGAGTGTTTTTTATCACGATAAACGATAATATCGCGTATCGTCCCATCCTTGACTCTACATATGACCCATATGGGTGGTTCTCAAACATTTCATTTTTATTTCAAGGAACCCCATTGACTCTAAAGAGTAAATGGTACATGGTGCATTTGTATAGCACTTTCTTCCAAAAACGCTTTACATAGATTGTACATTACTTTCTCCCATATTCACACACACGTTCACACACCGATGGTGGAGGAAACCATGCCAGGCACCAACCTGCTCTTTGGGAGCAACTAGGGGTTCAGAGTCTTGCTCAAGGACACTTCCACACCAACTCTGGGGGAGCCCGGGATCGAACTGGGAACCTCGTGGTTCCCATCCGGCCGCCCTACCTACCGCTACCCCTGAGCCACTGCCGCGACCACTAAAGAGCACACTTTAATTTTTTCCCCGCATTCCTAAGCCAATCATTTGATGACCGGCGGAGTGTTAGGAATGCGACGAAAATAATGATAAATCTCCATGAATTCAAGGCTTCGTGCGGGGTGAACTACTCCTTTAAAAAACCCTGGCAGCCCTGTTCTCTGCATGTCATCAAATGGTAACCGGTAAAGTCGCCGGAAAGAAACTTGCAGAGGTTGCATTGAAAATAGCCGATCTACAAGCACTTAACGCCTCGCTATTTTCACGTGCTAATTTGAAACTATTTGTAATACTGAGAATAAGGTTAGAAATAACTTTAGGATTACGCATATCTTTCTGAGGTTAAGATTAGGAATAGGGTTAGGTTTTGGCACCATTTTACTGAGGTCAAGGTTAGGAATAAGGTTAGGTTTAACCGTTTAGGCATAATTTACAGAGTTATATAAGGATACTAAGGATCTCAATGGAAAATAACAACCCACGTTTCTTTTTAGTTGACATTGTATCAGTGAACTGTACTGTCATGAAACTGTATACCTTTTCCTATCCAAAACCTCTATTAAATACCTCAATCAATCAATCAAAAGGCATAAACCATCAGCCCAGGCGAGTTTCTTTCCGGCGACTCTTCTGGTATTCCATTAAATAGGTAAAAAGATGCAGTAGATCTACAAGCACACAACACACAAGCAAGACTGCAGATCTTTTTTTTTGTAATAGTTGATCTACAAGCATGTTGTGACCTTGGGGATCAGCTATTTTTGCCATTTGTCACACCAGGTCGACAATTTAAACAGAGCGATATTCCATACGCAAAATAATTATCACAAATATTCATCGATTCATTTTATTTCGTTTTTTAAATAAAAATATGTTTTTTTTTTTGGGCAGTTTCGCGATTATGTTCACACAACATGATGTGAAATTGGACAAAATAAATATATTCCTTTGCCGCGTATGGCCCACAGCCATGTTATTTGAAGGCCAATTATGGCAGATGGTGGATGTGACATTTTGCTTTTGATTTTGCTCCGCATTTCACAGCAAAGCAGAAGGGAAAAAAAAAGTGTGCTCTTATAGCTGTGACATTCAGATATTAGCCAGGCTTGTACTTTCTACTGCAGAGAAATGAAAGCTATATAGGCTTCAGTGTTGTCTCTTGATACTGTGATAGAATAGAAACCTTGGGTATTGGATGAGGTGGCAGAAGTAAGGGTGTGTGTGTGTGTGTGTGTGTGTGTGTGTGTGTGTGTGTGTGTGTGTGTGTGTGTGTGTGTGTGTGTGTGTGCGTGTGCGTGAGGATGTGCGTGTGCGTGTCTAGATGTGTCAAAAGTGGATATTTCTCTGGTTCTTGTCAAAATGAAACCTTCGCACTCTCACTCTCAATTTTTCATTATCTGGCTCTCTATTTCTCTTCCTCTCTCTCTCTCTCGCTCTCTCACACGCACACGCACACACACTAACTGTAGTTTATGAACAGATCTAAAATGAGTTGGTGCTGTGTGTGTGTGTGTGTGTGTGTGTGTGTGCGCGCGCGCGTGCGTGCGTGCGTGCGTGCGTGTGTGTGTAATGTCTGTCTGTCTGTCTGTCTGCATGCATGCATGCATGCACCAGTCTTACTCTCACTAGAGTGTATCTTAATCAGGTGTGAGGTTTCCAGATGTTCAGTGGGTCTTTCTTTCACATCTGGACAACATTCGTTCTATTTCAATTCCCCGGTGGGACTAGGGATGGGACGATATGAAAATGTCATATCACGATTATCGTGACCAAAGAAATCGTGATTTACGATATCATCGCGATAATACAAATATCTATTATCCTGGGGCGGAACATTTGCCAAAAAAATGCCGATCTACAAGCTCACAAGCTCACAGTCGCAAGTGAAAATAAGACTGTATCAAGCATGTATAAGTACCTTTTACAAATAGAGGGTTTAAGTGGTACCGGATATGCAGCTCGGCAAATAAAAGGTGAATTGATCCCAGTGCATGACGGAGGATGATATCACGATACATTAAATCTCCACGATCCGGTTATCGTAAGTGTTTTTTATCACGATAAACGATAATATCGCGTATCGTCCCATCCCTCCCAGTGAGACACAACTACACCGTCAAAACCGGGGTGTTCATTTGACTCTGTGTAAACAGCTACTGAATTTACACTCAGCAAATAACTCAGGCTTCATCTTGAAAAAGAAAATATACATTTTGGTTGTTTTGTCATTGAAATATTGATATGTGTGAGACAGTGTTGTTTTTGTCGACTAAAACTGTGGCGAAAAATGATTGTCAACTGTGTTTTTTTCACTGACGAAAACTAAATAAAAACTAAGCTGTGATGACTAAAACTAAGACTAAATATACTGACAATTTCGTTAACAAAATAAACACAACGTGTCGCAGCGCGACGCGTTGTGAGCTTGTAGATCGGCTATTTCCAGCATGCAACCAAGTGTAAAATCAGTCATTACGATTCCATCAAGGCACTGCTAAAATACATTTTAGTTGACTAGATCAACTGTAGATTTAGTCAACTAAAATCTTGTGATATTAGTCGACTAAAACTAAGACTTTTCAGTTGACTAAATTATGCCTAAAACTAAATGACATTTTATTCAAAAGACTATGACTAAAACTAAATCAAAATTTGCTGTCAAAAACACTGGTGCATCCCTGTGTTGTCTAATATGGTAGAGTGAGTAGGTTCAATTACAATCTAACTTACACTTATACCATTGGGGGTGATTGTATTTTTGTCTCCCTGCTCTTCAATCGAAATATTTATATTGTGTCAAAAGTAGGGCTGTCACAATTATTACATAATCGTCTAATCGTGATTATTTGACATTATCGCAATTATTTTGTCATAATCGTCATAATCGTGAATGTTGAAAAATGTCCGAAATAGTGGAAATAGCAGATCTACAAGCTCACAACGCG
>NC_137814.1:14355093-14417593 GCF_963921795.1 Nannobrachium achirus
CGATCCCTTCCCTTCACCCATGCGTGCAGGTGGATGAGGGTGTGACATGTGGCATGTGTGTGTCCTGGGCAAAAATAGAAGATATAAAAGATCATAGATCTTTGTATCAATATCTATTATACATGTTAAATGTTGACCTCGGTTCTGCAACCATGTCTCATTATGAGTCAAACATGTATTTCACCACCACAATGAGAGTGAAACTGTGCTGTGCGTCATTAATCGATGGGCCCGGCTATTATCCTCATTATCTCCCAGTTAGTTTTGATTTCTCTATTGACGCCCACATACCAACCTTTTATTATGGATAACAGTTTGGTTAGCTCTAAAAAAGGTTCATTCCGTGTATATTCCGATGGCAGGCGGCATCAAGCCACATCCGCTCTTGTATTCACCAGTGAACACACGCAGTGGTGTAAAGTAACTAAGTACATCAAACATATAATTTTCCGAATGTCTGAGTGTCTGTCTGTCTGTCTGAAACAGCGTTTCTCCTCAGTGGCTCAGTGGACGCGGTGTGAGCTTGTAGATCTGCCATTTTCAAAGGATTTTACACATTTGGAAACAATAGGCGACATTCTGCCTAATGAGTAGGTTTACTTTTGGTACTCTAAAAGTATATTTTGATGCCAATACTTTTACTTGAGGAAATTGTGAATACCGGGCATGTACTTAGAACAGAGTAGCTCTAAATGGTGGCATTAATACTTTTACTCAAGTGAAAAGCTGTGAGTACTTCTTCCACACGTCAGCCTGAAACTCGCATCTTTGGTGTTTGAGAACGGTTTGTTGTTTGTCAAGAGTTCCATCTAAAAACCACCAAGACACACAGCATCCTATGAGGAGGATGAGGCGGTCAGGTTAACGTTTACTGATGCATCAACATCCACAACCACATCCGTTACTTATTACTCAACGCTTATGAATACAGGGAACACTAATCGAGCACATCATCATCATCATCATCACATGACATTATACCGTTATACCGTAGGCGTCAACACTCCATAGAAACATGACAGGTCTTTGTTTGGAGGCTTTGCTAAACAGTAAACTGACATTATTAACTATTGTTCCTGAGAAGTTTACCGACGTCACTGGCACTTCTTAGGGTTTTAGATCCATTCTCTGAGGTTCTGATTAATTAACAGCCTGTTAATTAAACAGGCTGTTATTAATTAACAGCCTGTTTAACTAATACAGGGCTGGGGAGGGCAAGCAAACGCCTCTTTTTGATCTAGCAGGTGATCAGAGTGGGCTGTTGAGGTGAAATCAACTTTATTATTACTGAATAATTCACTCATTCTTTGTTAGGTTTTATTGTTAAATTATGTGTGTTCGTCGACTACCTTTTTTCACTGACGAAAACTAAATAGAAACTAATCTATGATAACAAAAACTAGGACTATAAAACTAAAGACTAAATATATTGACAATCTACAAGCTTGTTGATCGGCTACTTTCAGCATGCAACCAAGTGTAAAATCAAGCATTACGACACCATCAAGGCCTGCCAAAAAAAAAAAAAAAAAAAAAAAAACTAAAATCTTATGATATTTAGTCGACTAAAACCAGACTAAAACTAAAACCTTTCAGATGACTAAAATATGACTAAAACAAAATAATCGTTTTTATTCAAAACACTATGACTAACAGTACAGTGCAAGTACGGGTGCATTCCCGCCTGGCATCATTCCCGACTTGTGTGGTCGGCAAGTACACCGTTCTAAATGAGACATAAAAGCAATGGTGGTTTTCACTCCCATCGAGACGCACTGTGAAGCTTGTAGATCAGCTATGTTCATGCATAGAGCCCTGTGGGACTCCGCTCAACAACATACATAATGTATCCTAATATGAATCGAAATCAACTAAGCACATACATCATATATCGGGACTGTGAGACATTCCATGCTCATTAGTGAGACACGTATTCCTACTGCAATACGTGTTCACTATCATTCTGGTTTGACTGTGGTCTGTAACGTTTCCTGTGCGCTTGTACTTTTTATTTTTGTGTTTGTGTTGGTTTGTTGGTATTTGTAAAAAAAAAGAAAAGAAAATGAATAAAATACTAATCATAAAAAAACTAAGCAAAACTGTATTTTCGTGAATGGAAATGCCAGCTTCCCGACTCGGATTTCGGTGTAGGTGTAGTTCTAGACTCTATAGTGCAGGGGTGGGTAACTTTGATGATGGCGAGGGCCACTATATTTCCACCTTCACTCCAGAGGGCCACATCGCATATTGCTACATCCTACTTTGTCATTCTAGTATCTCATGCAAAAGAAGCAAAAATAGCAGATCTACAAGCTCAAAAAGCATCGCGCTGCGATGCGTTTTGAGCTTCATTTGCTATTTTTGCTTCTTTTGAATTGGAATCCTGAATATTTTTTAGTTATTTTTCAATTGGAATCCTGAAATTTAGTTATATACTCATGTTAACTTTATGAACCTAAATACAAATACATTGGACATAAAAAAATACATTGTAATACTACTATACTAGTCATTAAGCTACTAATATAGACTGATGGAATTACAGCAGGTCATGTTTGGAATTGTAACGGCTGAAATCAATAATAAATCAGTATTCCGGTATTAACCTGCGGGCCGCATGAAGTGAAGGTGGGGGCCGCATGTGGCCCCTGGGCCACCAGTTGCCCATGTATGCTATAGTGGAATAACCGTCTGGCCAGGCGAGACGAAACCAGCAGCGACTCACCACTGACAGGGTGTTGGTCATGAGGCCGGCATCCTGGCTCAACCCGCCGCCATCTTGGCTCAAGCCGCCGCCGCCGTCCTGGCTCCCGGGCATGCCGGCCAGGTCCATGCCCTGCAGCTGGTAGGGGTGGTGGTGGTGGGGGTGCTGGTGGTGGTGGTGCTGGGGGGGTGCCAGAGGGTGGTACAGTCCAGAGTCGTGGGGGAGGTGGGGGTGCATCATGTGCTCCGGCAGGGTGGGCGGGGTGATGGGGGGGATGTTGAAGTCCTCGTCGCCCAAACCCACCACCGAGTACGACTGAGGGGAGAGAGAGAGAGAGAGAGAGAGAGAGAGAGAGAGAGAGAGAGAAAACTCATTAGAGCTGCAACTGGAGCGACAGATCGGCTGCCTTGGAATCCGAAGGTTCCAGGTTCGATTCCCGGCTCTACAGTATGTGTCAAAGTGTCCTTGAGCAAGACACCAAACCCATATTTTTTTCTTCCGATCGCCAAAATAAAAGCCAGGGTTTCCAAGGCTACTGAACCCCTAACCGCTCCCGAAGTTGGTGCCTTGCATGGTTTCCTGTGGCATCGGTATGTGAATGTGTGTGTGAATGTGAAATACATTGTAAAGCATATATATATATATATATATATATACAGCAATAATAGTAAGTAATAGAGGAAAAATCTGAGTTGAGTGTTTTTATATAAATCAACAGACTTGATTAGTACGATTAACCACTTAATCACTGATCAACAAGTTCACAGCGCGGCACATCGTGAGCTTGTACAGCAATTATTTTCAGTATTTTTGAAAATCGTTTGGGGAGTGGAAATGTTTGGGTTGTGTGTAAAATTTATAAAATGTTGATAATTAGGAGTTAATTAGGAGTTTACAAGTTTTCACTTCGTCCCACTCCTTTTCAAATACTGTTGTGTTTGAAAAGGAGTTATGCTTGTTTTTATTATTTTTTAAATCATATTGATTCTGTCATTTAATTTCAGTTATAATAGTCCATTAAACCGTTGGATGAGATCTGTCTGTATTCTCGGCCATAATATGATGACATACTGTATAGGGACCTGGATATAGGGACACCAGGGCTCACGTGGTTAATGTTGCGTACATGTGCGAAACCTCATTGACAACAATCAAGGCGTTGACAAAATGTCACACAGATGTAATTGTCATCTGAAGCGTTTCCTGAGAACAAATGGTGGTTTGCATTTTCACAACAACATCAGATTTCCACGAAATCGACACTGCTTAACGGTGAATTATTGACTAGAATGACTAGTGATTAGAATTATCTCTTGAGGATATTCTGGAGACTTTTGAACAAACGTTCATTCACCATTAAATCCTCACGCTGCTACACAGCATGTGTATGCGTGAGACACGCGTACACACTTATCTTTGTTGTGCATCAATTCTCATCTGCCCACATCAACAGAAAAATGACTGATGGCCGACCCAAGGATGATAATGAGATACTAGCATAGCAACGATGAACGAGACGGAATGAGAGAGAGGGAAAGAGAAAGACAGAGAGAGGCGGGGGAGAGAGAGAGAGAGAGAGAGAGAGAGAGAGAGAGAGAGAGAGAGAGAGAGAGAGAGAGAGAGAGAGAACATTGGACTCTCATACTAATCTGACAGAGGAGATCTTTTCTAGAGACTGACAGCCTGTTCTGCTTCACTGGACAAACTGATCTCTCCTCCTCCATCCCTCCCTCTCTCTCCTCTATACGTTGCCTCTCCTTTCGCCTGTGCTACCTCCTTCTGCCCCCCCCGCCCCTCATCTTGTCAGTCTGTCTGTCTGTCTGTCTGTCTGTCTGTCTGTCTCTCTCTCTCTGTCTGTCTGTCAGTCATAAATGGTATCTCTTGCAGACTGTTTCTCCTACAGTATCTCCAGTATGTGCTGCTGTGTCGATGAATTGAATACACACCAGTAAGACTCCCTAATTGGGAGATAAGCGACGGTAGCTCCGTCTGCAAAAAGCAACATCGTGGTGGCACTAGAAGAGGGGCATGTGAGAAATCAAATCTTCATGAATTCAAGGCTTCATGGGGTGTGTAATTGATAGAAAACAAGTCATTTTTGGGGTCCCCTTTTACAGTATGTACCTTGTTGCCCGGGGTCCCCCAGGGGTCTATACTTGGTCCCCTCTCCTTTTCCACCTCTGCATGAAAACCCTTTGCTGAGAATATGCCATCTACAAGCCAATAACATGGAGCACAGGTCTCCACCAGGTCAGGTAGGTCCTGGTGGCGCTAAATGTGAAAAGGGTGTCATGTCTTCTTTGGCCTTTAACGGCAATGTGACGCTGCATGCATGATTATGTCGACCTGCAGGTGGCGCTAGAACAGGCCCATGTGAAGAGTTTGGGGCAGAGGTTCTGAATTGGTATCCAGGGAGTGTGTAAGCACAGTTTGGCAGCAACCTGGCCAACGGCGCCGGAGATTAGCTGGACGGACGGACAAACGGACAGAGGCGAGAACATACTCTCCCCCATGCCTTCGGCTGGTGGAGACAATAAATAAATGGCACAATCTTGAAGATAATGTCCTTGCAAGCTTCTGATTCCTCAACAACTTTCAACCTGGTGTCCCTATTTTTGGCCATGCCAATATGTTAAGTTATGTTTATTCATTTGATGATTGGACGTCCAAATCACACTGGATGAACCAGATGCATTGTTTAAAGTGTATGTATAGCACTAATCTAACTAACGGAATGTCTGTCCGCATGCTGACATCACTGATCCTAAAACAGTGTCCCCGCCATGGTAACAGACGCATGCTGAAACAATGACCGACATCACTGACTGACATCACAGACTGACATCACAGAACACCATATATGGGCATGCTGAAACAATGCCCAAATAATGTCTGCCTGACATGATGAAATAAGTGACCAAATTTGGATGACTGACATGACATCACTGACTGACATCACTACAGTGCCCAAATGTGGACACGAAACACCATGTATGGGAATAAAAGAGAGCCAGACAGACAGAGATAAGAGATCACCATATAATGTATGGGCATGAAAGGGACACAGACACACAGACAGACGGACAGACGGATACAACGGGTATTGCACAACTGGACGTCAATGGTGACTGTTCTGCCCAACGGGCACCGGTCTGGGTTCTCCAGCATTACTTCTGAGACTCCACAGGGATGTTCAATCCCTCATATACTAGTGTGCACTCATATACTGTGCAGTGTGCACACCCCCGGGCATATGACTAGTTTTCAACTCATTTCAACAAACAACTGTCCACAGGAGGATTTTCTATAATAGAACAACACTAATCTAAAACCAAATCAAGTAGAAAAAAAATCATTCAAATGACCAGACAGAATCTATTCATGTGAGCACAGTTGATTTGATTTCAACCGTTAAACTGTAGGTGAAAAGTATCAAACATTCTCAAACTATTTCAAACATTTTTCGAAAACAGCTAAATAGGGATGGGACAATACGCAATATTATTGTTTATCGTGATAAAAAACACTCACGATAATCGTATCGTGGAGATTTAATTTATCGTGATATCGTCCTCCGTCATGCACTGGGATTAATTCACCTTTTATTTGCCGAGCTGCATATCCAGTACCACTTAAACCCTCTATAAATGGTAAAAGGCACTTATAATATATGTACTTTATACAGTCTTGTTTTCATTCTCTATCAAATGTCTACAAGCTCACAACGCGTTGTGAGCTTGTAGATCTGCTATTTTTTGGCAAATGTTCCACCCCAGGATAATGGATTCTGATTATCGCGATAATATCGTAAATCGCCATTTCTTTTGTCACAATAATCGTGATATGAAAATGTCATATCATCCCATCCCTACAGCTAAAACGTGTCTCTCTTTCTCAAGTCTACACGATTGTCAAAGAGCTTGTAGATCGGCTATTGCTGCCACTCGACACCGACCGTCATATGACCGAGTATAAAACAGTGTATGACCCTTTTTGACAAGTGTCACTCACCAAAAAGGATTCGTTTTCAACGTCTGCAGTCTTTATTACCCTCCTGCCTTCCAAGCTGTGAGACATTACACTGTCCTTCCACTCTTTATTGTGACAAAAAGTCAAAGACATAACATTTAAACCAGGGGTCTTCAACAGGGTGTCCGGGACCCCTAGGGGGTTATCAGAGTTACTACAGGGGGTCCTCCAAATCTTTGTGTGATAGAAAACCTTTTCTCCTTTTTTATATTAACTCATTCTGGGCGATCCCCGTAGAAACCGTAGATTTCCCGCTGTACCGCGGTGCCATGCCCGTCGATCCCGGAAGTTTAATTAGCTTTAATCATTATGAAAGGATTAAAAGTATTATCGCAGATTTTCGCTGATTCTGGCTCTTTAGGCCCGCCCCCCTAACTGTATCCGGTCATTTACGGTCTGGACCGGATCTAGCTTTCCGTATCCGGTCTGAGCCTGGGCCATAGTCCCGCCTCCGTTGGTTTACAGTGTAACAGAAGAGAAAGCTACTCGGCGATGGAACACTAGTTTTTCAATCAGATTTTTGCGTTTGGAAACTTTGATCCAGTCTCTACACGCCTGGATTATGATCCCCGCACATATTGTGCGTTTTGTGCGCGAACGTGTCCACTTGTTACCATAGCGCACAGTTGGCTTTTTTCAATGTTTTTGAGCGGTGGTCACAACGCTCCTATACGTGGCCGTGTGTGTGGGTCTGTCTGTCTGTCTGTCTGCGTGCGTGTCTGTCTGTCTGTAGCCTGCAGTAACCTTTTCTGACCACACATGTTAAGGGAGGGGCGCTGTTGTTCAGGCCAGGCCAGACCAGGCACACACACACACACACACGCACACACACACACACACACACACACAGGGGGGAAGGGGGGGGGGGGGGGGGGGAAACCACCGCTCAGTTCACACGGGTGTGATTTTTCATGTAAACACTGGCGGATAAGCAGGGATACAGCGTGGCAACGGATATGTCTATTTCAATGGGGTTTTTTTTATTCGAAAGCTTGTCACCGAGTCTACAGTCTACTAGATGAGTCGCGCACAGATTGTGCACGATGCGTGCGCGTGCCCACGTTAAAAGGTAAGGACAATTTGGCAGCTGCTTACTACAGCTATGTTTAAAATGGCAGCAAAATTGTTAACCACTTGAACCCTAGCGTCCATAATATATTCTTAGAACTTTAGCCAAAAATAGCAGATCTACAAGCTCACAACGCCTCGCAGCGCGAGGCGCTGTGAGCTTATGTAGATTGGCTATTTTCGGCAAAGAGGTTTTGTGTAGAGGGGAAAAAGAGCAGACTAAGTACAGAGTGAAAGGTCAAATTTATTAAGTATTGACGGTTCAAGTGGTTAAATATCTGAAAAATACTAATTGAAATGAATCCAAAACACACTGATAATTGTGCTGTCAAACAATTAAACTATATGGAATCTATGAAGAGTTTGTGGGGGTCCCTGCTTCATCTCTCTCTCAACTAAGGGGTCCTTGGCCTGAAAACGTTGAAGACCCCTGATTTAAAGAACATGGAGCGGTGCCAGGGGAGGGACGGATGGTTGTTGACCTTTTTGGTTTCCCAGAACCAGAGCTGATTATATAAATAAATATTTTCCAGGACGCTTGCGTGAGAACGTTTATTAGCTCCTGACAGATAAAGCAGACCACCCCACTAATGCCTTGTCTTACACTCACTCAGTGGTGTAAAGTAACTAAGTACATCTACTTAAGTACTTAATTACAATTTTGAGGTATTTGTACTTGAGTATTTCCAATTTCCAATACTTTTACTTCTACTCCACTACATCTGGGATCCAAATATGTTATCCAAATTCACTACATTTATTTGAAAACTTTAGTTGCTAGTTACTTTGCAAATATAAATTATAATATTCTAAAACACATAAACCAATTTAGCCCTATTCTATACCTTAGCTAATTGAAAATAGCCCATCTACAAGCTGACAACGTGTCGCATCACGACACAGTGTGAGCTTGTAGTTCGGCTATTTTCAAACATTTTGTAATTTTACTCAAGCAAATTTAGAATTCTGGACTTCTACTTGTAACTTGTATTTCTGCAATGCAGTATTGATACTTTTACTTAAGTAGAGAGTGTACTTTTTCCAAGACTGACCCATCTCCCTCTCCTGTCTAATTTCATTCTTCTCTCTCATTTTCTCTCTTACAAAATATTTTGTACGAGGTACTTATAATTAGGGGTGGGATGATAAACGTTATTATCATTTATCGTGATTAAAAAAATTAAAATGTGATATTTAATATCGAAGATATCGAATCAAGCATCTTAAAAACTGTCTGGAATGCTCTTTTAAGCCCGAGTACATGTTAAAATTACTTCCAAACATGTTTGAAAGTGAAATATCCCTTTACTTTTTTTTTTTTTTTTTTCATCATTTTATCTGGGGGATCCCCTGGAACCTCCTACAAGGACCCCTGGGGGTCACCGGACCTCACTTTGAGAACCGGCGCTCTACATATATTAGGCTGCCCGGTTCTCTCTCTCTCTCTCTCTCTCTCTCTCCATTGTTCTATTCACATCAGTACAATAGGCTGTTGCTCGTGCGCGAGGAGCTGCTATACAGACTAATGTAGTCAGGATTAAGTCCTTACACACACACACACACACACACACACACACACACACACACACACACACACACACACACACACACACACACACACACACACACACACACACACACACACACACACACACACACACACACACACACACACACACACACACACACACACGAGTTGTGTTCTCATTACAAACACACTTTTCACAGCTACATGAGTCATAAGAATTAAGGGAAGCAGCAGTGAATAAATAACGCTGGATATGAATAACATGTGTTCCATGCATTTTCCTCTCTAAATCAGGGGTCTTCAACGTTTTCAGGGCAAGGACCCCTTAGTTGAGAAAGAGATGAAGCAGGGACCCCTACAACCTGTTCATAGATTCCATATAGTTGCATCGTTTGACAGCACAATTATCAGTGTATTTTGGATTCATGTCAATTTGTGTTTTCAGATATTTAACCACTTGAACTGTCAATACTTAATATAGTCAACTTTTTCATTGTAGGGCCGGCAATTTGTTTACATCCTAGTCTATAGACTAGAATGTAAACAAAGTGTCGTTCTGACAATGGCCAAAATGATTATTTTATCATTATTTTACGCTTTTTGTGGTCATTTTTGAATAGAAACATATATGAAGCTAATTTTTTTATAAAATATTTTCGAAACATTATTTTTATTTTAGCATCCGTTTTACAAGAAAAGGTTGACTATAGCTCCTTTAATAAACTTGACCTTTCACTCTGTACTTAGTCTGTTTTTTCTCCCCTCTACACCAAACCTCTTTGCCGAAAATAGCCGATCTACAAGCTCACAACGCCTCGAGGTGTTGTGAGCTTGTAGATCCGGGGGGGGGGGGGGGGGGAGAGAGAGAGAGTTAGAATATGGAGATAAGAGGTTTCTGCCCGACTGTGACGCTATCTGATGTCTGACAGACGGCTCTCTCATTCCAATTTCAGCCCAGTTCACAGCTATCAAAGGCTACATAGCATTAATAATGCTCTTAGATAAGATGTGTGTGTGGGTGAGCTGTGTGTGTGTGTGTGTGTGTGTGTGTGTGTGTGTGTGTGTGTGTGTGTGTGTGTGTGTGTGTGTGTGGGTGTGGGTGTGTGTGTGGGTGGGCGCGTGCATGCGTGTATGATAAAACGAGAAAGTAAATAAAACGGTGAAATAGCTGCATGTGTATACAAAGATATATAACAGAGAGACAGACAGAAAGATAGACAGCTATACGAACAAGACAGACAGACAGACAGACAGACAGACAGAGGATAGATACAGATGTGTCGGAGACAGAGGGCATGAAGAGACTACAAGAGGTGAAGCAAAGATGCTTGTGTGTGTGGCGTGCACGTACGTGTGCACGGCGCACAAGTGGGAGTTGGGGAATTCCCTCCAACCATGCGGGCGCCTCACACATCGCCCACTCGCTAATGTTTACGATTAATAATTCCACTGATATATCAGTTCTCGTGGAGTTTGCCATGCCAAGCATCAGACAGACCTTCCAAGTCCAAACCGTCTACAAATTAACAGCTCTAGTTTCTTTTTACGGTAATATGATTTAGGGCAGCCTGATTTAGGGCAACCTGTGGGTCCCCAAATAATTTTGGGGGGTCCCCAGACCCCAGATGATAAATGTAACGTGCAACATTGTTTTCTCACTCAACAGTAAACAAACCAACATAAAGTTTAAGTGTATATACAATTAAACTGTTTCTTTAGAAATGTGCATGTACCCTCTATATGTAGGGGCAATTTCAGTACTTTTTAAAAAGACAAATTAAACAATGTCCAAATTGTCAAATATTTGAGGCAGAAACTGTGAAAATATCGACATGCTCACAATGCCTCGCATTGCGAGGCGTTGTGAGCATGTAGAATAGAACCGTGTTATACAAAATGTAACTCATCAGGGTCGGGGGGGGGGGGGGGGGGGGTGGTCCCCAGTTAAAACATGATTATTTTGGGGGTCGCTGCCTGAAAAGGTTGAGGACCACTGATTTAGGGAAAACAAATGATCTGCGGAAAATAGAAAATTAGAAAAGGAAGAAACATTAGCGTTCCAGATTGGAGTGTTGCAGCGTTGACCAGGAGGAAGGTTCAAATTGGCTTTGCTTTAATTCGGGGGTCAGCAACCCGCGGCTCTAGAGCCGCATGCGGCTCTTTAGCGCCACCCTAGTGGCTCCCTGGCGTTTTTTCAAAAATGTATGAAAATGGAAAAAGATGGGAAAAAATGATTTTTTTGTTTTAACGATTTTTTTATCGTCACTGTCGGGCAGAAACCTTGTATCTCCACGTTTCAAATTTGTATGTTTGTTTGTTTTTTTGCAAAGTAAAGCCCTGCTTCATCATACAAGACTGACGCACAAAAGTAGTGAAAACAGCAGATCTACAAGCACACAACGCCTTGCGGTGCGAGGCGTTGTGTGCTTGTAGATCGGCTGTTTTCACTAGTTTAGTTCATTTTTTAAATGATAAATACAAAACAAAGTTTTGGACATACAAGGTTACCACCCGACAACAACGATATATAAGGCTTTTATAATTTTTTGCGGCTCCAGACAGATTTGTTTTGGTTTTTTTTGGTCCAATATGGCTCTTTCAACATTTTGGGTTGCCGACCCCTGCTTTAATTGAATCGGGTGGTCGTGTGTAAAGCGTTGGGAGCGAACCGTGCGTTGCTGTGGCCCGAGGCTTCTCCAACCAACACTCTGCTCAAACAAAAGAAAACAAGAGATGACTAACACGTCTCAACCAAGATAATAATGTCTGGGAATTCATTAGAAATCTATAACATCTTCTTTCTTGCACGCGCGCGCATGTGTGTGTGTGTGTGTGTGTGTGTGTGTGTGTGTGTGTGTGTGTGTGTGTGTGTGTGTGTGTGTGTGTGTGTTAGTGTGTGTGTGTGTGTGTGTGTGTGTTAGGGATGGGACAATATGAACATTTCATATCACAATTATTGCGACAAAATAAATCGTGATTTACGATATTATCGTGATAATCAAAATCCATTATCCTGGGCGGAACATTTGCCAAAAAATAGCAGATCTACAAGTTCACAACGCGTCGCAAACGACATTCGATAGAGGGTGAAAGAAAAAATACTATTTCAAGTACCTTTTACAAATTATAGAAGGTTTAAGTGGTACCGGATATGCAGCTCGGCAAATAAAAGGTGAATTGATCCCAGGGCATGACGGAGGACGATATCATGATAAATTAAATCTCCACAAGAGTTTTTGGAGTGGTGAAAGCACTCCCAATAGACAGGTATGTCCGTGGGTATGTCCGTGGGTGGGTGGGTGGCTGGGTGGCTGGGTGGCTGGCTGGCCGTGTCCGTAGCCTGGCAATACCTTGAGTGGCCACACACAACACACTAGTTAAAGGAGGGGCGCTGTTTTGTGCAGGCCAGGCACACTCAACACACACACACACATACACGCACGCACGCACGCACGCTGCTCAGATTCACCACTCCACTTCGAACCGAGGTTTGATTTTTTAAGACGATAAACGTGTATCGTCCCATCCCTAGTGTGTGTGTGTGTGTGTGTGTGTGTGTGTGTGTGTGTGTGTGTGTGTGTGTGTGTGTGACACACAGAGTGACACAGAGAGAGAGAATGATATTATTGCATCAGACAGCTTAGGTCAAGGTCAACATTTGTGCTCCAGCCAATAAAGTGAATTATTCTCCCTCTCTCTCTCTTTCTCTCTCTCTCTCTAAAGTGTATGTGTGTGTGTGTGTGTGTGTGTGTGTGTGTGTGTGTGTGTGTGTGTGTGTGTGTGTGTGTGTGTGTGTGTGTGTGTGTGTGTACCCAGGGTAGACGCTGTGTGTCGTTGCTGTGTGTGTCTCTTCTCCAGTGTTGTGCTGCTGTGTTGGGGAGGCTCTGCTGCTTGCCGGTGGGGGGGCGGAGGCTGCGGCACACGGAACTATGAGGGGGGGAGAGGGGGGGCGAGGGGGGAGGGGGGGGTCAAAAGAACACACAGGATCAAAAGGTCAGGGCAAGGTCAAAGGTCAAATGAAATTGTAAGGAGGTCAGCGAGAGGAGCAAGGACAAAAGCAGCGAGGGAGAGGAGAGAGAGAGAGAGAGAGAGAGAGAGAGAGAGAGAGAGAGAGAGAGAGAGAGAGAGAGAGAGAGAGAGATAAAGCACAAAGAGACTGTAGAATGACAGAAGGAGATAGACAGGCTGCTGGGAACAAATTGGTTGTTTTTGTTTCGCCGTTGAATCCCAGATAGGCAAAAGGTGACTTGAAGCTTGGAGGGTCTGTGCAACAGTATCGCTAATCACTGAATACAAACACAAACAGGTATGTGTACGCACGCACGCACGCACGCACGCACGCACGCACGCACGCACGCACGCACGCACGCACGCACACACGCACGCGCACGCACACACGCACGCGCACACTAGGGATGGGACGATACGCGATACTCCAAGATAATCGTATTGTGGAGATTTAATTTATCGTGATATCGTCCTCTGTCATGCACTGGGATCAATTCACCTTTTATTTGCCGAGCTGCATATTCGGTACCATTTAAATTGGTAAAAGGTACAGGTACTTATAATATACGTACTTGATACTTTTTTTCACTCTCTATCAAATGTCTTTGCCAAAAAATAGCAGATCTACAAGCTCACAACGCGACACGTTAAGATAATGGATTTTGATTATCGCGATAATATCGTAAATCGCGATTTCTTCTGTCACAATAATCGTGATATGACATTTTCATATTGTCCCATCCCTAGCGCGCGCGCACACACACACACACACACACACACACACACACACACACACACACACACACACACACACACACACACACACACACACACACACACACACACACACACACACACACACACACACACACACACACACACACACACACACACAAATACCATCACTATTCAAAAACAGATATACAAACGGTTTACACTTTCTTTACTGATAGTTTCCAGTGAATATGGACAGGAAAGAGAGGGAGAGAGAGACGCGCAGCAAAGGTTGTCAGGAACGGGGACCCCCAAAATAATAATATTTTAACTGGGGACCCCCCACCCTGACGAGCACTAAGAGTTGAGGCATTACATTTTGTATGTGAAAATAGAACGCGAGGCGTTGTGAGCATGTAGATCGGCTATTTTCACAATTTCTGCCTTTAATATTTGACAATTTGACTAATGTTTATTTATTTTATTTTAGAGAGGGTCTTAAAAGTCTTTAAATTGTCACTTTAGAATAGAAATGTGCAGATACCCTCTATACACTTGCACTGTATGTTGGTCTCTTTACTGTTGAGTGAGAAAACAATGTTTCACATTAAGCTAATCATCTGGGGAACGCCCAAAATATTTTGGGGACCCCTCTGGAGGTCCCGACCCACAGGTTGAGAACCACTGCTCTAGTCTGTAGTCACCATAGCCTCTCTCTCTCTCTCTCTCTCTCCCTTCTCTCTCTCTCTCTCTCCCTTCTCTCTCTCTCAATTCAATTCAATTCTCTCACTGTCCCAAGCTTGAAACCAGCACTTAAAGCAAATAAGTGCAGGGCTGCCTCTAAATGACTCCTAACCCAGTAACACTGCACTGCACTGTACTGCCACCACCCCTGGTCCCAATCACTGGATCACAATAAAGATAAGGCTGCCATGCCCTCTCCAGGATTTATACACACGGTGGCTTTTTAAATGATAACGCCAAGGATGCATTACAATTCCACATACTGTATATCTCTCCCACAATCCCCTTTACAGTAGTAGAACCCCAATGAATAAAACATCAAATCAGAGATTCCTATAGCACACAATATTCCCTATATACAGTACTTCATGAATAATGGATCTGCTGTGGTCTTACTTATTAATATGGCGCGCAGGGGAGGGGGGGGGGGGCAGGCATTGAGGGGATATTGCACTAACAAACACACACACACACACACACACACACACACACATACACACACACACGCGCACACACACACACACACACGCACGCACGCACGCATGCACACACAACTCTCTGGAGATTTAACTAGGCCTTTGGAAGTTGCCTACTGTATCTGCTTGCTTACATCCAGAGCCATGGATAAGACCTACAGTACGTTTTAGCTTATTGCTGTTTTCTTATTATTTCTTTTCTTAAATATCGGCCATATTAGCGCCACGATCATCCCGCCATGGTGGTTGCTAAGTAACTGCCGATTCCACAACCAGCAGCTGATGTGTAGAACATGTATCATCTCAACCAACCAGGATGTATGTAATAATTACCTCAACATAACGAGTGGAGAAGCATATGGCAACATGGCTGCCCATATACTACAGTACAAACGGATCGTTATCTGAGCGTGGATCTGACTATAGCTGCGTTGTTGTATATCATCACGGTCTAGAAGCACCCAACATCCAAACACTGGAGGTTACAACGTAAACATGCCAAGACTAGACGCATTACGTTTGTGTAGGACGAAGATAATAACACATTATTTTATTTGTGTAATAATCAAGCTTGGTTTTCATGTGAAGTGAAGTTGACATGAGGTAAACGCATCAGGATCATTAATAATCTCGCCCATAAAATACATTATCTGAACATGTTCTAATTAAACCAGCAGGGTTCTCAACCTTTTCTGGATCAGGACCCACTTGACAAATCTTGAAAAATGTCATTTTCAGAACAAGTTTTCAGAACACATTCACCCATTCACACACACATTCATACACCGATGGCAGAGGAAACCATGCAAGGGCACCAACCTGCATACCAGGAGCAATTAGGGGTAGCTGTCACGATTATGACATTTTACATGACGATTAATTGTCACTCAAATAATTGCGATTAACGATTTAATTGTGTTTTTGTCGTTGACAATTACATTTCTGTTTGGCTTGTAGGCTTTGAAGTTGCACATGGTAGATATGACAGAAAATCTAAATATTCAAAGAAATTACTGACATATTTGACAATTTTATACTTAAAAAAGAACATTGATAGTGGAAATAGCCGATCTACAAGCTCACAATGAGCTTGTAGATGTTTTTTAATATATGAAAATCTTGATTCTTTCAACATGGGAACGATTATGACGATTATGAAAAATAATCACGATTATGTCAAATAATTGTGATTAGACGATTATGTAATAATTGTGACAGCCCTAATTAGGGGTTCAGCGTCTTGCTCAAGGACACCTCGACACAATAACCCTGGGGGAGCACCAGGATCGAACTGGGAACCTTCCGCTAGCCAAGCGGCCACTCTACCTCCAGAGCCACTGCCGCCTCTTAAAAACGGTAGTGTTGCTGTTGGTAGGAATAAACACGGAAGCACCTGGGAGGAAGTGTACTAAGAAAGGGGAGGAGTCAAACCGAGTTCCTGTTTCTACACAATAAAGGAGATGGAACCAATACCTAAAGTTACCATTCATCAGCATCACAGTGAAAACTCGCTCTTCTAGAAACCAAAAGATTTTAATTTTGTATTAATGTTATAAAATCATGAGAACGACTGGTCTAAGGAAGTACAATTGCATTCACGTTCTTCTTTACAAGACCTCTGTATGTTGTCTCGTTGGGGAAGAAACCTTGTATCTCCATATGTCAACTTTTTATGTTGTCTCTTTTACATCGTCTCTTAATCCCCTCCCCCCCCTACTTTATTATACAAACGTGTCAAGCGGAAGTAGTGAAACTAGCCAATTTTCACTGTTTCTGACATGCTTTCTTCAATATCCTGACAAGTAAGCGTCTGTGGGAGATATGAGGATTTATTCTGCCCCGAACCGACTGGGACGATATCCAACCACTCCTTCAACAGATACTGTACACTGAGCCGAACAAAAAGCCTTCTTACTCACTAATGCAATCAGAAAGAAACGAGTCAAGGCCATGTGTCTGGAAATAAAAGACAAAGCTGAGAGGAGGAACATTGTGTGAACCAAACCTCTGGCTTTTTTTTTTCTTTCTTTTTTTTACAACGTTGAGTGAAAGTAAAGTGATATTGATTTCTGAAGCGCGATGAGAGAACAGAACATAGTTTGTTTGTTCACTCCTTGAGAGAAGCCCTGGAGACTGCGGGCTGATCAGATAGCAGTGACTGCATAGGAGGACTTGTTACTCAAAGCCAGTCTGGTTTATAGGAAATGTGTTTATTTATCAGTCTGCACGCGGTCTTACTGGAAAGATAATCACGTTGTAAAAGCTCGCTCTGCTCTCCCCCCCACCCCATCCCATCCATTCTATCCTCCCTGCAATATTGTTTCTGTCGGGCAGAAACCTCTTATCTCAATATTTCAACTTTGAATGTTTTTTTTTTTTCATCGAAAAGCATCGCACCAAAGTTGTGAGAATACCAGATCTACAAGCCTGCAACACGTTTAATCACTATTTTTGAAATATTTTCTTAAACAATAATAAAAAAGGGAACGGTTTTGGAGATACAAGGTTCCTACTCCTCCAGCCCGTCCCCTGATACCTTAGAGAAGAGTCTCTGTAGCTAATTAAGTCAGTTGTAGTTAATTAAGCCTGGCCACTAATCAGAGCTGTGCCGGAGACAAAACAGTTTTAATTGTAGCACATTGTTAAGGTTCCAGCAGAAAGGAGACACAAAAACAGCAGAACATTGAAGTTGATATTATACACACATCTGCACTGCTAGTTAATAATACACATGTGGACTACACTTTTGGAGGAGGTTGTAGTATTTGAGCTGAAGTGATGTATGTAAATAATGTCTGACGTTAGCCCAGATGGTACAAATACAATAATACATCACTGGCCAACTGGTATACTGGCCAGTGATGTATATCAGACCAGTTACCCCATATATGGAGACCCCTGGTACCCATATATGGAGATCGATGAACTGTAGTACATCCCTTTTATGCCCATACATGGAGATCCCCGTCTGAACCAGCCAAACAGATATGGGCTGTCTTCCTCCATATATGGGCATTCCCATATGAAGTCCTGTTAGATATGGGCTTAATATTGATCAGGAATCTCCATAAATGGGCATAAAAGGGATTGTGGTTCCCATGACATCACAACATACAATACATTTTATGCCCATACATGGATGGAGATCCCTACCAGCCACACATATATGGGTCATGTCTTGG
This sequence comes from Nannobrachium achirus, assembly GCF_963921795.1. Classification (NCBI taxonomy): domain Eukaryota; kingdom Metazoa; phylum Chordata; class Actinopteri; order Myctophiformes; family Myctophidae; genus Nannobrachium; species Nannobrachium achirus. The sequence goes on from NC_137814.1 coordinate 14,373,547, forward strand.
CCATCTGGCCAGTGATGTATCTCGATGACATCACGGATCTTCATTATGGGCATAAAAGGGATTCTGGGAAATACCCATATATGGACTTTCACATAGGCGTTGTCACCTGTGATATCACCTGTGATGGCATAGTGATGTGTCAGCCACCCATAGACCGTAATGTGTACATGTACGGCACGTCTACACGCGGTCAAGCTGTGACATTTCTCATGGTAAACTGCGACCTTCGGTCGCAATTACATCAGTGATTCTGCAGTCTTTGATTCCTGAGAGGCATTACAGTTTTTAGGTTTTGACCATTTCATAAGAGAGTACTGCATACAGTGTGATCACTGTGTGTGTGTGTGTGTGTGTGTGTGGGACAAGGGATAGAAATTGGCTTCTAGCTAAATCCGGCACATTTGCATGGAATCATGTTCATGACTGTCCCAGAAATAAACAAATAAAGTAATGTAATGTAAACACTAATTAGAATTATTTTAGGCCTTGACCTGGTGTTGTACACCTGACTGCTATTGTCGCAATCTGAAGAATCAACTCTTCAGACTCCATCTCAAAACTTAGAACTTAACCTAGTTATGACGGCCATACAGACATACATTGGTCGTTTGTTATCATGTTTTTGTTACTTATAGGCTTGTTTATTCTTGACCACAATGTCAAAAAATATATATAAGTAATTTAGATTTAGAATGTAGCATGTTATTTAAACAGATGCTAGGTTCATTGTTGTTATCCTATAGTTTCAATGTACAGATAACATATTGTTTAGACTGATACTAGGTTCTTAGTATACCTGTGAGCCTATAGTTTACTGAGGTACTACACTGTCTCTCTGCATTCGATGTAAGCATTCACCTTGCTTATTGTAAGTCATTAAATGCGTCTGCTAAATGCCTAAAATATTTGTCCTCCTGCAGTACATAGACCCTTACAGGTACATTTTTATTTTGGGTGTACAGTAGGAATAGGTAATAATAGCCCTTGGAAAATGCACAGTGCCACTGAGGAAGGGGTGTGTGTGTGTGTGTGTGTGTGTGTGTGTGTGTGTGTGCGTGCGTGCGTGCGTGCGTGCGTGCGTGCGTGTGTCCATGTCAGCTGTATTGGCTGTTCGAATGTCGTCGACCACAGAGATAATAAGTACTAAGGGAGAGGACAGAACTATTACCTTGCCTGTTCAAGTCTGTTCAAGGTGGGAATGACGTTTTCGTGCCACCTTTCACAGTAGCCGACTTAACTCATTTAGTGCCACCCCTTTCACCACTAGAGGGCGCCCAGTGGCCAGAGAAAATCCCATAGAGATATGCTGGTATATGCAGAAGCCCTGCAGCCATGACTTGCCTGAACACTTTCCTTTGTGCATGACTGCATGTACAGGAAGAGGATGAAGTTAGCTTGAAGTTAGCTATTGGCTACCAAGCATTTTAGAAGCCTTATTTTCGTCAACTTAGCCATGATTAAACCTTGCACACCTCATGCATGGGAAAAAAACAGAGAAGAATGAGCTCTGAAAAATCCAATGCAATCCAGAGTGGATTTGTGCAGTTTGTTCACAGCTTTCAAACAAAAAAATCCGATTGGAAATCCGTTCAGGCATTCTTGAGATAATCGCCCTTATGTTTTACATGTAATGTAAACAAAAATGGCTGCCCTGTATGTTAGATGGGGTTGTATGGGGGTGGAACATGCAAAATCGCGATTGAAATCATGTTCACCAGATTTGATGGGGTCCAAAAAAAAAAAAAAAAAAATCAAAAAAAATGTTTTCAAAATTTTTTTTTTTTTTTTTTTTTTTTTTTTTTTTATATCCCGAACTTGTTCGGGATAGGCACCCTGTGATACGATCATATATCCCGAACTAATTCGGGATAGGCACTCAATGAGTTAAGATATTGCAATTACCGTACAGTATATCAACCCCAGATTTGCATACGTACATTAGGCCACTCTCAGAGTTACAGACAGGTAAAGGGTCCGTTTGGTTCCTAACTATCAATCATTTAGCTGGGGACCCCCTGGAAACTCATGTAGTATCCCTGGATCAACACTTTGAGAACAGACGTGTGGAGCACTCCGTCGCCATGAGTGACATTAATTGCGACCGTCAGGTCGCAGTTTAGTATCAAAACCTCCACCGGCCGTCCGTCCGTCCGTCCGTCCGTCCGTCCGTCCGTCGGTCACACGTCACACCTTTGCCCTGCTCATATCTCCGCATCAGTATGACATCACACTGCTTGGTGTGTGCCGTCAGGGTCATTTGTGTACGGTGTGATGTCATACTGATGTCAGCAGTGTGATGTCATACTGATGTCAGCAGCTATGTCTCTATATATGGAGTTATATGTTGTTCGTGTCCAAATATGGGGCTTGTGAGGTCAGACTTAGTGAGATTCGTCGGTTATCTCCATATATGGAGGGAGAACCAGCTTATGAGCCGATGAGTTGTGTCAGAGTCGAGATCCTGCTTGCATCTAATCTGTCGGTAGATAATGCCGGTCTTATATAAGGGTCATTTGTGTACGGTGTGATGTCATACTGATGTCAGCAGTGTGATGTCATACTGATGTCAGCAGCTATGTCTCTATATATGGAGTTATATGTTGTTCGTGTCCAAATATGGGGCTTGTGAGGTCAGACTTAGTGAGATTCGTCGGTTATCTCCATATATGGAGGGATGTGTTGGTTATCTCCATATCTGGAGATTCAACCTTCAACGATTTTGACATCTTGTTACTAATCTGTCGGTAGATAATGCCGGTCTTATATAAGGGTCATTTGTGTACGGTGTGATGTCATACTGATGTCAGCAGTGTGACAGGAGATAAGCGACCAACGATCGCACATCCATCAGCGACCAACGGTCGCTTATCTCCCGATTAGGGAGTCTTACTGGTACTAATCTATGCTTTGCATAACGTGTCGAACAACACAAGTGACGTCAAGTCGTCAAGGTGACAAAAAAGGACCTTCACAGACGGTGCCACGTGCCTCTGGAAAAATCAATGATCGCACATCCATCATAAAATGATGCATACTTTGATTATTCTTACTGACAGCTATCATCTCAAGGTGTATTTGTGTGTGTGTGAGATTGAGAGAGAGAGAGAGAGAGAAAGAGAGGAACCTCCACCGGCTGTCAGTCAGTCTGTCCGTCCATCAGTCTGTCCGTCACGTCATACTTTTCCCCTACTCACATCTCTGCCACCGTTGCCCCGATCCATGCAAAACTTTGCACACACACACTCCTTGGCTGCCAAACCACAACCCCCACCCCTCATTTCTCACATGGCCCTCTTCTAGCGCCTCCACAACACATTTTTGGACACTGCTCCCACAGATTTTAACCTAAAATCACGCAAAGCGGTACACAGTATCTCTACAGTCATGTATCTGTATGCACGACCTGACGGTCACTTATCTCCCGATTTAGGGAATCTTGCTGGTTAGTCTTACTGACAGCTATCATCTCAAGGTGTGTTTGTGTGTGTGTGTGTGTGTGTGTGTGTGTGTGTGTGTGTGTGTGTGTGTGTGTGTGTGTGAGATTGAGAGAGAGAGAGAGAGAGAGAGAGAGAGAGAGAGAGAGAGAAAAGAAACTTGTCAGTTTCTCTTTTTCCAAGGAAAAAGAGAGCAAGTGGGAAAGAGATACAGTGTGAAATTACATCATGAAGTTATCGGTTTGTAACTTTACCATAAACGTTTAACCAAAAACAACTGAGTGGGTTATTCAAATGTGGCGTTTGTAAATGCAGCCTTCACGTCTCTCTCTCGGTGAAGGAAAATGCTTCAATACCGGAGCTTCTGTGACTGCAGTCTGCTCTGCTGTCAGTACATGTTGTGTCGGTGCTATTCTGAAATAAACGCGCAGGCCATTAGTTGTAAATGGACGAAATCTACCCACAACTGCTGTCAGACGCTGACACTGTTGTGTAACAAAGGAAAAGGAATAGAATGTACTGTATATACTGTATAGCTGCACAATGGACAGATTATACTGTAGAGCAGGGGTCTTCAACAGGGGATACGGGACCCCCAGGGGGTCCTAAGAGTTACTACAGGGGGTCCTCCAAATCGTTGTGTGATAGAAGTGCCCCCCCCCCCCCTCTACAACGCCTCGCACTGTGAGGCGTTGTGAGCTTGTAGACCGGCTATTTTCGGCAAAGAACTTTGGTGTAGAGGGGAAAAAGAGCAGACTAAGTACAGAGTGAAAGGTCAAGTTTATTAAGTATTGACGGTTCAAGTGGTTAAATATCTGAAAACACAAATTGACATGAATCCAAAATACACTGATGATTGTGCCGTCAAATGATGAAACTATACGGGATCTATGGGTTGTGGGGGTCCCTGCTACATCTCTCTCTCAACTAAGGGGTCCTTGGCCTGAAAACATTGAAGACCCCTGCTGTAGAGTGTATATTGTCTCTGTCGGGTGGAAACCTCATACTGTATGTCCAAATCTGTTACATTTCACGATTCAAACTCTGAAGCGTCAAAGGTCGACGCCGCTCGACGGGCTCAAAGCGCGTCGCTTCAGGCCACGTATCGAGCTTGCGGATCTGATACTTTTGATGCTTTTGTGAGATGCTGCAGTATGATCAAGTAGGGCATTGATTTACAAAAAAAAAGATAAAGTCTGACAGCAATAATATACAGCATGGGTCTTCAACATGGGGTTCCGGGACCCCTAGGGGGTCCTCAGAGTTACTACAGGGGGTCCTCCAAATGTTTGAGTGATAGAACGTTTTTTTCTCCTTTTTTATATTAACCACTTGAAGTGTCCATATTCTGAGAACTTTAGCCAAAAATAGCAGATATACAAGCTCACAACGCCTCGTAGCGCTTGTAGATCGGCTATTTTCGGCAAAGAACTTTGGTGTACTAGTGTAGAGGGGAACAAGAGCAGAGTGAAAGGTCAAGTTTATTAAGTATTGACGGTTCAAGTGGTTAAATATCTGAAAACACAAATTGACATGAATCCAAAATACACTGATGATTTTACTGTCAAACAATGAAACTTTATGGAATCTATGAACAGGTTCCTGCTTCATCTCTCTCTCAACTAAGGGGCCCTTGGCCTGAAAACGTTGACGACCCCTGATATACAGTATATACTGTAGCAGTAGCACTATGTACAGAACATGAGTATAATGCCGTACAACACAGTGGACAGAATACAGAGTAAGAGTAAGCACAGTGTCTCCTGACACCGTGCTTGTTTCAGCGTATTTTACTGGAGCTAAAAATGATAGAGTAATTATAAGCCAACTTGTGTAATTACCATTCTGACTGCCAATGAAAGACAATACTCTTAATCAAGGAAAGGAGTCGGTCCCTTGCACTACTGAGACACACACACGCACACGCGCACGCACACACACACACACACACACACACACACACACACACACACGCACGCACACGCCTCTTTGATCAATATTACATGTTGTCTAGTCTTTACCATATTAGCAAGCAGACTGTCTGTCTGTCTTTCTTCCTCTCTCTGGCAGACACACACGCACATGTGCACGTGCACGCGCACGCACACGCACACGCACACACACACACACACACACACACACACACACACACACACACACACACACACACACAGTTACCTGATTGGTTGAGCCAAAGTCCAGTCCGGTCTCTGGCATGCCCAGGAACATGGTGTCACCATCCAACTGTAACAACAACAACAACACAACACATCTTATTAACCAGACATAACTACAGACGCTAACGCTATATGAACACAACACAGCCTAATTCAGTAATACCCCTCAGCAAACACTGGAGAAAACAAGCGAGGATGCGAGCAGCGGTGGAAGAAGTACTCACAGGTTTTTACTCCAGTAAATGTTTCAATACCACCAAATATACATAAGTACTAAGAGTAAAAGTACTCGTTATGCACAATATCATTTTTTTATACAAATATTCAAATAGCCATGGCTGAAGTGGTTAATGTATGTTTTACAAAGCAACTAGTAAAATGTTCAGATGTAGAGGAGTAAAAGTACAATATTTCCGTCTCAGATGTAGCGGAATGTAGTAATAAAAATTGGAAATACTACAGTAACGTAAAAACAAAACATCACAATGGTACTTAAGTACAGCACTTGAGTACTGATACTTTCCACCACTGGACGCGATAAACCACTTCGAACACCAAGTCACTTAAGTGACGCCATCTGGTTGTAATGTCCATATGATCTCCCTTGCACGTCATTTCAATGAGTGACGATGCTATACTGTAGGTCTAAGTGAAGAGCATTCCGTTTTATTTAATCAATGGCAACTATGTCCAACAGGCAGCTGTTTATTAGTGTTCATTAGTTTAATGGCAGCGGGAGATGGAATGAAGCGAGAGGACAGAGAGGAGGGAGGGGAGACAACATAAAATACAGACACAGAGTAGGCCTGTCACAATTATTACATAATCATCTAATCGCAATTATTTGACGCAATTGCAATTATTTTGCATAATCGTCATAATCTCAATCACTTTCAAAAAGTAGCGGGAATAGCAGATCTACAAGCTCACAACGCATCGCATGCAAGCTCACAACCCGACAGAGATGTAGGGGGTAAAGCTATAAAGCTATTTGAAGTATTCTAAAAAAAAATCAAAATAGTAAAACAAGGCAAAGAATTTTAGGCATAAGGGGTAAGGCATGGGCGACAATATAGCTCCAAATCTCTTTGCCAAAAATAGCTCGCACACATTTTTTGGGAGAACCTATAGTTTTGCCGTTTCTTGACTTGCAAGAGCAAAGCGAGTCTGTGACTGGTAGCAGTTATTTCTGCTGTTTCTGTTTGATATAAAACAAACCCGCTCCTGTTGAGTTTTAATTCCCATCCCAATCATGATACAACCTAACGGCCGGACGGACGGTATGAAAAGTGTGTTTGTGTGTGAGAGAGAGAGAGGGAAAGATGGAGAGAGAAAAAGAGAGAGAGATCTGTTGCTCAGAGTCTACTATGCTCAGACTCAGATCAGCGGCTGTCGGCACCAACAGACCCCGTTTCTTGTGTCCGAAACAGCTGCGGTTTTTCTCTCGGTCCCCCGCTGATGTTCCATACGAGTATAGTGATCCAGAAAAATATCAAAACATTTTTTAAAGAGTCGGGCTACCCCAGATCGTCCTCCGAGCAACTCGGCAGTGTTCAGATTGGATCTGTGAACCCTCACACTAGACAACATTTATGCCCGATAATCGGCCCCGTTTCAGATGCAGGCAGCCCGATAGTTGGGAGGGTAATTAAATGCCCCGATTATCCGTTAGTGTGCGGCTACCTTTACAGTATAAACCAGGGGTCCTCAATAGGCGGACCGCGGTCCACATCCGGACCGCGAGGCACCGCCGACCGGACCCAGGACGAATTATAAAAAAAAAAAAAAAAAACTCTGTTTCCACTTCTCGTTGTATTCCACTTCATTACATGCGCTCTGAAGTCTGCATGTTTGCGAGAGAGAGAGAACGGCACGTTGATTGGATGATGCCGGGGCATGGGTTGTCATCTCTATGACAACGACGCGCTGATAGGCTGTTACCACCGCCTCTGTTCATTTCACAGACTGCGGAGTGCGGAAGCTTTCGAATTCGAAGCAGGCAGAACGCAGCAGCAGCGATTAGCTGCAGGCTGTAAACTAGTTATTAATCAGTGGGTTTCATTCGCGCACAAGCACAACATCAACGTTTGCAGGATGAGGATTATAATCTTCTCTCCAGAGAGTTTTCGCGAGGTGCCACAGGCCTCTCTCTTTCTCCATGGATATGCAGCCAGCAGCGAGCCATGTAGCTCTGGTCCATAGCGTTAGTGGAGTTCTCCAACCACTAACGCTATGGACCACTATAAACCCTCAATACTAAGTCAACTTGACCTTTCACTATGTACTTGGTCTGCTCTTTGCCAAAAATAGTGGCGCTACTAAACCTAAAACAAAAAGTTCCAATCACACCAACTCTGAGGACCCCCTAGGGGTCCCGGACCCTCTGTTGAAGACCCCCTGTTTTAGAGAGTGTTTGTGAGTCTGGAGTTGTCCAGCGCTAATAAAGTATTCAATCAATACGGACGCTAGTCTTCCTATGATCCATACGTTACAACAATGATTAGACAACACAGTACTTGTACACAGTTTTTGGCACAAAAAAAGGCAGCTCATAGATTACCCAAAAAAATGTCATATGGATAAAACCATAACGATTATACCAAAAAGAAAAAGAAAAAAATCCAACAAAAAGACAAAACCAAAAAACAATGAAATACATACACAGTAACAGTGGTCAGGGTCAGAGCTATTGGTTTGCAAGGTTCATGAATGTTTGTTTATATGCTTGCATGTTCATGTATGTAAGTTGCATAGAGTAAAGTACCAGTAGTTCTCAACCTTTCAGGTCACAACCCCCCAAAATAATCATATTTGATCCGGGGACCCCCACCCTAACAAGCACTTGGAATTGTAGGAGTTGAGGCATTACATGTGTTATATTTGTTTGACTCAGTTCCACACATTTCTACAACAATAGAAATTCTACAAGCTCACAGCGCCTTGCAATGTGGGACATGGTGAGCGTGTAGATCGTCTATTTCTACAATGTTTTCCTACTCCTTATATCATTTGACAATTTGGCCAATGTTTAACACTTGATGCAGTAATGGCCATGGCTTTTCTTTTCTTTCTTGAGGTATTCAAAGTTTCTTAAAAGTCCTTAAATTCAAAACATGTGAGGAGGACCCCCCTGGGGGTCCTGACCCACAGATTGAGAACCACTGCTATATACAGTAGTATATAGCAGTGTGTATATATGTATACAGTATATAGGATATAAATATATAATATAGTAGATGGCTGTCTTTCCCTTCACAGTGGATAGAATATGAGCAAGAATCTATAAGTATAAGCATTACCTCCTGTCTCATCTTTCCAGTCTTTTCTCCCCCTCCTCTCTCTCTCTCCTTCTCACTTTACTCCCTTCTTTTTCCTCCTGCCGTCTGTTTGTCTGCCTCCTTCACCTCCTCTCTCCCCCCGTATCATTCTGACACTACCTACTATTAGTCCTAACACTAATTACACACCACAGTACAGAAGAGAGGCTGTCATGTCACTCTGTGCCTGCAGTGCGTGTCTGTGTGCGTGTGTGTGTGTGTGTGTGTGTGTGTGTGTGTGTGTGTGTGTGTGTGCACGTGTGTGTGCGTGTGTGTGTGTGTGTGTGTGTGTGTGTGTGTGTGCACGTGTGCGTGCATGTGCGTGTGTGTGTGTGTGTGTGTGTGTGTGTGTGTGTGTGTGTGTGTGTGTGTGTGTGTGTTCACCCAACAAGTGGATAGAGAGAGGACAGAACTAAAAGTAAGACATTTAATTTAACGTTCCCAAATGAACTCCTTGTAACTACACAGAATAATCCTGAATTAGTTTAAAAAGTGTAGTTCATCCCAAAAAATACTTATTTTCTATCAATTTCACCCTGTGCTACTGTATTTATGACTTGATTTCACGAAGCGTTCCGCTAGCCAATCACAGCGTGTCCTGCGAAGCTTAGCCAATAGGACCCTGGGTGTACAACAAGCTTTGAGCCGTTTGCGCCAGGATGTAGGCCACATCTAGGCCAGATGTAGGCCACATCTAGGCCAGATGTAGGCCACACCTCAGTTCACTAAAGCCCCGGACATTTTCTTTACACGTTTTTCCCATCGTTTTTTGACCGGACAAAGCCAGATGTTGGAGTGTTGAGTAATGCAGATGTTTAACAATAACTTCATTTTACAATGGTTTTATTTTTACACACAAGAGTTAAAGATCTATAAGGGTCCGCTTGGTTACCAACTCTCCATCATTTAGCTGGGGACCATCTGGAACTCCCTCAAGGACCACTGGTAGTCCCCTGTACCACTGGTTGAAAACCACTGCCTTTTATCATACGCACAATAATGACATATTGGTATCAATGGTATGAGATTTACAATTTTGGATCAAGACACACTACTCATTTGTGATCAAAACCACAGCCCAGTCACGTTAAGCTTACTTCTGGGAGTTGTTATGCGTTGTTATGAGCTTATCCAAACTAACTACATCCACTATTAAGATCATATTTTAAGTACCTACGGTATTCAAATGGCCCTGAATCATTACATTCAAATCATTTGTGTTTGCGCCGCATGTGACTGGCACACAGCCATGGGAAGGAATGAACAAACACTTGGATAAACATTTGAACAGGTGGGCAGACACACACACACACACACACACACACACACACACACACACACACACACACACACACACACACACACACACACACACACACACACACACACACACACACACACACACACACACACACACACACACACACACACACACACACACACACACACGTGGATACACAGGTATAGCTCTCCTCCTCTCCATTCGCCAGCTGCTGGCCATTATGCAAATCAGGGGGTGTCACGTTACAAAGTCAACAGAAACGCAAAACACATTCATGGGTAACCTACTGTATTCTGTAATGTCACGCACACACAAAAAGACCGACGTGTGCTGGCTTATATCCATGAATTTAATTATTAATGTCTTAGATGGAAAAACATGCATCTTTTGATACAGCAATAACATAACTTTGCTGTCATGCCGAAAACCGTTTACCTACATATTTTCTTTTTACTTTTTTTTTGTAAATTAATGTCCTACTTCATACTACAGTGTTACACAAAAATAGCTATGATCTACGAGCTCAGAACACGTTGCACTTAGAACGAAGAGTAGAGAATAGACGAGAAGAGACGTGTGCTTGTCAATTTGACTTATCCAATTACACTGGACATGGGCTGTTCTACACACATGCATGCACATCGAGTGGGGCGTGCGCACACATAAGCCACTTTTCGACTGCAGTTTTAGCACCACACCACACCACACCGCACCACATAAAAATATCTACATTTTCCATTACAAAAAAGTACCCCTATCGGTAAGAAACAAATTGACCCTTTTAACTGTCATTATAATACAATATAAATTTGTATTACAACTATCCTAATTATAATGCACTGTAATGGATTATAACAGTGATTATAACACAATAGAATCTATTATCATGTATTACAACTATATCCTGGTGGTCTAAATGAAAAGTCAGTGAGTGATCAGTCATTATGAAGTGTTTGGCCCTGTTTGGCCTAGCTCAGACATACTCTAGAGTGGATACTTTTTAGTACCCTGTTTAGTACCACTTTCACACCACTCTACCCAGGTCCTTGTAGTGAAAAACCTGGCACAAGTGGGCGGTGTGGTGTGGAGTGGTGTGGAGTTGGGCCAGTGGAAAATGGGCTATAAATACACACAATAAGAACAATATTTGCATGGAAAGAACTTGCAGTTTTTGTGTCACAAACTGCTTTTTTAAGCAAATATAAATTCATGACATTGTAGAACGCTAACCAACAATTTCACGTACAGCAGTATGCGGTATTTATTCTTCTGGCCATGTGTTTTAAGAAGTGATTTTAAACTATTAATGTGGTTTCAGGCTAGGCTTTATGTGTTTGGGAATCCAGTGAATGTCCGCAAAATCCTAATTATAACTCATCCTAATAATAACGTTAATAACATTTAGCCTTTTCTTCCTTTCTGAAAAAGGTAGCAAAAGTTATTGTTTTCAAACAAAACATGGTTGTAGGGATGGGACGATATATGATCATTTCATATCACGGTTATTGTGACAAAAGAAATGTACGATATTATCACGATAATCAAATTCAATTATCCTGGGGCGGAACATTAACGTGACGTGTTGTGAGCTTGTAGATCGGCATTTTTTGGCAAAGACACTTGTTAGAGAGTGAAACAAGACTGTATCAAGTACGTATATTATAAGTTCCTTCTACCAATTATAGAGGGTTTAAGTGGTACCGGATATGCAGCTCGGCAAATAAAAGGTGAATTGATCCCAGTGCATGACGGAGAACGATATCACGATAAATTTGAATCTCCACGATACGATTATCGCGAGGGTTTTTTTTTTTATCTCGATAAACGATAATATCGCGTATCGTCCCATCCCTCCATGGTTGTAGCAGTTTCTCCCTTGCTGGCATGCTGCGAACAAACAGAGGAGGCGATAAACCGACGTGAAGCGCATGAAACTATGGAGGAAACAGGAATAAAACGTAATCAGTGCGATAGAAAGAGAAGAGAGGGAAAAACACAGATATGGTGTGATGAAGAAGAATAGAGAGACAGTGTGATGATGATTTCCTCTCATCAAAGCTCTAGATGTGAGAGGCAGAGTGGAACCTATTTCACTCTCCATCAACCTCGAGAGAGACATGGAGGGAGAGAGAGAGAGAGAGAGAGAGAGAGAGAGAGAGAGAGAGAGAGAGAGAGAGAGAGAGAGAGAGAGAGAGAGAGAGAGAGAGAGACAAGGGGAGAGGGGGAGACAGACAAAGAGACAAAGAGACAAAATGACAGCAAGGGAGATGTGTCTCTAGTACACCAGGGGTCTTCAACGTTTTCAGGCCAAGGACCCCTTTGCTGAGAGAGAGATGAAGCAGGGACCCCCAGATTCCATATAGTTTAATCGTTTGACAGCACAATCCTCAGTGTGTTTTTGAATCATGTCAATTTGTGTTATCAGATATTTAACCACTTGAAACGTCAATACTTAATAAACTTGACCTTTCACTCTGTACTTAGTCTGCTCTTTTTTTCCCTCTACACCAAACCTCTTTGCCGAAAGTAGCCGATCTACAAGCTCACAACGCCTCGCAGCGCGAGGCGTTGTGAGCTTGTAGATCTGCTATGTTTGGCTAAAGTTCTCAGAATATGGACGTATAAAAAAGGAGAAAAAAGGTTCCTATCACACAAAGATTTGAAAGACCCCCTGTAGTAACTCTGAGGACCCCCTAGGGGTCCCGGACCCCCTGTTGAAGACCCCTGCTCTACACTGCAAAATGCTGCATGGTGATGTAACTCTGAGGATGGAGATATGGATTACTGTGTGGGTTTTTTACACTGAGAAAAAGGACCATGCACAGTGTTGCCATGTCTGCTTGTTATAAGCGACTTTGGACTTATAATTGTCCAAAGTGGGATATTTGTAGTTGCCATTTTTTTTTATGCCAGGGGGGACCCCCAGATATAATGTGTATTTGTCCGCAAAGTCCCGTCTGAAAATATTTTGTGTCACACGATCTGTCAATACCATTTGCAAATAGCTGATGTAAAGCAGTAAAACTCAGTCTAGTCGCCCTGTTTCTCATGCAAAATCTGGCAACACTGACCAGTGACTACGGGGCATTTCACAGTGCAAAGAGAGGGAAAAGTTGAAGGAGACCAAAGCCTGTATCCTTATGAAGGCTCTGAGTGAATACAGAGACAACTCCAGTTTACAACGTGTAGATCAGGGGTCTTCAACCTTTTTCAGGCCAAGGACCCCTTAGTGGAGAGATAGATGAAGCAGGGACCCCCGGTTTCCATAGATTTCATAGATGACTTCATAGACTTGTTTGACAGCACTATCAACAGTGCTGTTTAATTGTTTAAAACGTTTTTTTTTTTTGTGTGAGCTGGGGCTCTTGCCTCTTTCTGAGGTTTTTTCCTGTTTTCAGTGAATCTGTCCCTCCCAGAATAGCAATACTAGGGTTCAAAGGTGAATGTAAAGAAAGATTTGCCGGCCCCCTGTAGTGCACCCCCTAGATCCCCTAGGGAATTGGTTCTCAAAGTGGGGTCCGGGGACCCCAGGGGTACTTGAGGGAGTTCCAGGTTATGAACCAATTGGACCCTTGTGGTGTGTAACTCATGTTTGTACACATGTGTACACTCTGAGTCTCTCAGAGTTAAATTAACATTGATTTTTACAATATAAAGTGGGGTCACTTTGCAGATCGCCTATTTTCGGCGTGTAACACCGCGCTGGCACACTGTAAAATTTAGTCAGGAACACTGCAACACTCACGTCAAAGTAGATTTAACCATTTATAGCAACAAATGAAATACTGTTAAAGTTGGCGTTAAAGGGCTCCACGTTCAGAGATGTTCCTTGACTTTTGTACACGCATGCCTGCTAAGCAAAATCAGGGAACTTTAAGGAAAACACCCATTAGGGATACAATAGCAATACATTTGACATGTTAGCTTGAATCAGCAGACATAAAATTGCAAGTGTTTGAGCCTATGCCAGACTCTGATCAAAAGGAGGAGGCTGGGGTGGAGGAGGCAGCTAAGCAGCAGCAGCAGCAGATCCGAAGCTTCGGATCAAAAACGAGCAGAGCTATATATAGTGAATGCAAGCCGGATTTAAAGGATTTAAAGGATCCAGAGCTGTGATTGGAATAGACAGTGTGATGTAATGATCCGCAGATCTGTGAATGGGTAGGAAAGGATCTGACTGACAGCTGATTACAGCTGAGGCGGGCGAGACTCACGTGTCCTGCATAAACTTACGCTATGCTTCATATCACTACACACACTAGGATCACATCACAGCTCTTGTGTCGAGAGACACAAGACGTAGAGTCACAACAGAATAAACACACCAAAGTACATCGTCCCTCTTTAATTACACATTATTAGCCAACACAAACTCGATCAAAACAATGAATGAATCAAACAAAACAATTAACATTAACAAGTGTCAACACGTATTTGCCGCCTGCGTTTTGTGGGCATAGACGAAGAACTATACTTGGTTCGTACGAGTCGAAATAATATTGGATTATGGCACTCAAATGTTTTCAAATCGATAATAATGCTGCTAATAATTCATATCTGTTGACAGCATCCCTCTCTTAGTGGCTCACGTGTGTGTGTGTGTGTGTGTGTGGTGTGTGTGTGTGTGTGTGTGTGTGTGTGTGTGTGTGTGTGTGTGTGTGTGTGTGTGTGTGTGTGTGTGTGTGTGTGTGTGTGTGTGTGTTGCTGTGAGAGAAGCAAGGGTTGTTGTCAAACCAAATTATAGTCTTCTCTACATTTCTTGTCCTCTCCTCTGTCTATGCCTTCCTTCTCTGTGTGCCCTTTTCTCTCAATGTTTGTGTATGTGAGCACAACTCTGTGTGTGCGTGTGCACGTGCATGCATGTGCGTGTGTGCGTGCGTGCGTGCGTGCGTGCGTGTGTGTGTGTGTGTGTGCGCGTGCGTGTGTGTGCGTGTGTGTGAAGCTAAGGTTTGAATAACAAGCAGCTAGCTAAGTGGGTCAGGGTCGGAGAGAGAGAGAACGGGGAGGGAGGGGAGAGGAGAGAGAGGGGGAGGGGAGAGAGAGAGAGAGAGAGAGAGAGAGAGAGAGAGAGAGAGAGAGAGAGAGAGAGAGAGAGAGAGAGAGGGGAAGAAGCAGAGAGGAGAGAAAGGGGGGGTTGAGAGAGGGGGTGAAGTAGAATGGGCAAGGAGGAGGGGGGTACTAAAAGAATGACAGACTAGGACAGAGAAGAGAGAAAGAAACACGAGGAAAAGACAAAAATGGTAAAAAAAAGAGGGTTGAGAGATGAAAGACAATAGACAGGTAGAGAGAAATAAGAATCATGAGGGGGATAGAGAGAGAAATTAGGTGATGCATGAACTAGAAGAGTGCAGAGCTGCAACTATCTGTATTTCCATTAATCTGTCAGTTACTTGATTTGTTCTTATTGCTCAATTAGTGTCTTGTTGCTGCCGGATGGAAGCCTTGTTTCTCCATCTTTCAACTTTTTTTATGATGTGTTTTTTTCCCCACAAATGAATACCCTACTTGGTCAACCTACACTGTCACACTAAAGCTCAAAACACGTCGGGATCGCAAGATTAGAGGAATTCGAAATTTGAAGCTAAGAAGTTTGTTTTTCCACTCCGTTTGTTTTTCCACCCCGACAGCAACGATATGCAAGAATTCACAAATTGGTGGAGTTGTCAGTGTAGCACATATAGGGCTGTCACGATTATTGTCACTCAAATAATTGCGATTAACTACTTAAAAAGTGTTTTTGTCGTTGACAATTACATTTCTGTTTGGCTTGTAGGCTTTGAAGTTGAACATGGCAGATATGACACAAAACCAAACCTTACTGACATATTTGACAACTTTATACATAAAAAAAGAACATTGACACTATTTTTGAAAATGTTAGCAAATATATGAACATTTTTCAACATGGAAACAATTATGATAATTATGACAAAATAACGGCGATTATGTCAAATAATTGCGATTAGACGATTATGTAATAAAATGTGACAGGCCTAAGCAGTGGTGTGTTAGAACACACCACTGCTTAGGCCTGTCACATTTTATTACAGCTATTCATGTGGCCAGGGCAGACGCCAGTGCATAATGCCTATCAAATACGCTACTTTGAAAGGTTCACGAGGGCAGACGCTATTCATATTTTTATTTCCGACAGCAGACGCTGTACACGTGCGTTACAGGTAGAACACAGCACTGGGCCTAAGCACATATACAGTATCAGAAATAAAGGAAATCTCCCAGTATATACAGTAGCAGCAGCAGCAGCAGCGATGGCCTGTCCATCCACCACTCTGGTCCCTATGACTCCCTAAACAAGATATATCTCGAAATCTACCGGCTAGATTGCCATGGAATCTGCTGTGTACCTTCTTGCTCCCCAGAGGATGTCCCCTACTGATTTTGATCACCTGTCGGGCGGAAACCTTGTATCTCCCAAGTTTCAAATGTGTACGTTCTTTCGCAAAGTAAAGCCCTGCTTCATCATACAAGGCCATCGCACAAAAGTAGTGAAAACAGCCGATCTACAAGCACACAACGCCTCGCACTTAAATCATTTTAAAAATGATAAATACAGAACAAACGGTTTTGGACATACAAGGTTTCCACCTGACAAAGGTGATATAAATACTGTATATATATATATATATATATATATATATATTCTTTTTTTATCGTCTCTTGTCGGGTGGAAACCTCAAAAGTAGCAGATCTACAAGCTGATCACATAATATGGAGATAAGCGGTTTCAGCAACGAGACAGGACTCGGCAATAATAAGGCAGGTATTTCACCTCTTTGACACAGGTGTCATGTTGGACATGGACAGTTTAGACCCAGCGTCCACACACTGGAAGGCAGCTCTGAATGCGATGCATCCTCTACTCTCACGGGCCTGACCAAGTCAGCCCCAGGCTGTTATGACATCAATTTAACACCATGGAATGGAAAAGCTTCAAACTGTATACACCAGGATACAGCGTGTGTGTTGTGTGTGTGTGTGTGTGTGTGTGTGTGTGTGTGTGTGTGTGTGTGTGTGTGTGTGTGTGTGTGTGTGTGTGTGTGTGTGTGTGTGTGTGAGAGAGAGAGAGAGAGATTCAACAGCTGTAATGGTTTCATTCAGCAACTGCAGTTTCTGACCCGTCAATCCGTCACCATGGTAACAATAAGAAACAGATTTTTATGAGCTACAGAATATCCACCATATGTAGCCATAGATTAGCACCGTGTGTGTGCGTGCGTGTGTGCGAGAAATATGTGAGTGTGAACGAGAGACTGGATGAATGAACTTGCGTGCGTGCTAATGCATGCTGACAGACTTTCCAATAACAACATGTCATTCTTCATAGGAAATTACTCCGGTGGACCTTTTTCAATCTTCTTCTAGTTTCCTACTTCAAACAAGGAAAACTATATTTCGATATTGTTCACCATCAGTTCTTTTGCTGTACATACAACGGAGAGAGAAGGAGAATTCAAAGCGGGCCAGTGGGGGAACACGTAGTGACTGTGGACATCCTTCCCACATTTGTTTCCCAAACACTGGGTCGGGACCAGTTTGTGGGTCGCAGATCAAATTTTGTGGGTCAAGAGTAAATATCCCCCATTTTTATGTAAATGTCCTATTTAAAAGAATATATATATACTAGCCCTTACCCGTTCAAAGATATGAGCTCCAAAATGATGTGCAGTGTGTGGGTTATGGGATGTGCACTGTGCACACAGTATATGAGGGATGGAAAGTAACTTTAACTGGTGCTTGCATGATGTAGGAGCATCAATGTAAGAAACCCGTTTCGTTTATGGCTACAGAGATACTGTTCCCCCCCCCCCCCCCCCCCCCCCCCAGCCCGCACCGCCCACCCGCCTGCACACACACCCGCCTGCCTGCACACACACACACATACACACACAGAGCTGGTTAAACATTTTGCCTCAAGCTAGATGCAGAATAGATGTGCCTCATGCTAGATGCAGAATAGATAGTAGATACACCATAAAAATGCTAATATACAGCATACGATTTGTTAAAGTGACAAACGGGCTTCACAGTTATGTCAGGTGTGTTCATATGCTTATGGTGATGATGCGATTTCAGATCAATTGCTCCATCCACTGAGGAGAAACGCTGTGACAGACAGACACTCACTCACTCACTCACTCACTCACTCAGACATTCGCAAAATTATATGTTTGATATATATATATATATATATATATATTCTTTATTTTATTTTTTTTGCTTTTTAAAAAGTTTCAATCAAAAAAGTCACAACTTTTCATTCATTAAAAACAATTCCAACATTGTTTTTAAAGCATTTCATGAATAAAATAAAAACATTAAATCATTTGAATAAAATAGAAAAAAAAGGTTTAAAAAACTAGGTTTAAGAAACTAGTCCACAAACTAGAGCTTGTAGACTAGTTTCACTAGGTTGGGTATGGGGGAAGCATTTCATTTCTCTTTGTGTCCTGAGCTAAACAAAGTTTGGGAACCAGTGGCCAAGAGGGCGGGTCGACGGTGGACGTCACAAGCGTATCATCCAGACCTGCGAGGCGCACTGTTGCTCCGATCTAGCCTGGCATAGCCAGACTATATACTAATGCAGCTAACTCACACCGTGTGTTAACATGGGTGGATTTCTTTAGCTGTGGTAGGCTAGCTCCGATCCACACCAAACTTGACACACTCTGTACGCTGTTCAGAGGTGTGCCTTCAGAATAGCCACACCAGGGACCACATGTGGCCCCCAGCAGCCCCTGGGTGCCACAAGTTCACCGTTGCTCCAATCCTCAACCAAACTTTCCGCACACACACTGTTCATTGGTCTGTCATGACAATAGTCACACAAAAACAAAACACTAAATTGTACACATACTGTATGGGGCATAACAGTAGTGTTTAACACTCCAAACTCCATAACTCAATGACCATTTCTCTGTTCTGCACAATACAGGGCTGCATTTGAAGATCTAGTTATCAAAATGAGCCACCAGGACACATGATAGTGGACGGACATCGCACTTGAAGAATTTTCAATCTGGTGTCCCTTTTCTTTAGGCATGTAAGGCAAACATTATCAGAAATTGTATGCGTTCACAATGCCATATTAAACTGTGTGTCATGGTGCCATGGCATTGGTCCGACGGTTCATTAGTCAGATGGTTCATTAGTCCGAATTTGTTAAGAATACTATGCCTAACTCTAACCCTAACCCTAAACCTAACCTCAGTAACCCTAACTAAATTCGGACTAATGAACCTTCGGACTAATGAATCTTTGGACTTATGGGCAGTCCCCGTGTGTCATATGTAGGGATGGAGCCCGAAAACCGGGTCCATTTCAAACTCGGTTCTGAATTTATCGAGACCCGAGTATCAATAAGCTTTTGCTTGTCGAGCCTGTTATCGGGTAACAGTTAAGAAGTATAGTGCTGCAAGCTCATAGCTGGTGCCGCACTATGAGTTTGCAGATCTGCTATTGGGGGGGAAACATATTTTGAGATGGGCAAAATACATATCATTTCGGAGGTCATTTGACATGAAAAAGTTTGAGAACCGCTGATCATAGAAACAATCCTTCCAAAACCTAGGAAAGATTCAGAAGACATTCGTAGAATCGGCCTCAGGTCAAGGTATTAAAAGGTTTGGACCGGCACGGCACCTCTAAACAAGTGACAAACTGTTGTTTTTTGAAGAGCAACACTAGCAGGCCAACACTCTGCCGCTCAGGAGCTTCTTCAGCCAGACTAATTAATTTGATGTCACTCTGATGGTGCGACGCCCAAAGAAACGCCGCCACACCCCATGCAGCTCCACGGCTAGCCTGGGGTTAAACACCAGCTGCCGGAGGAGGATGAAACCGGACCTGGAGCGCTCACACACACACACACACACACACACACACACACACTTACAATGACACACAGATAACACACAATAGCACACATACACTCACAAAAACAACAAATCCATTGTATCTCTTTCTCACGCACACGCACACACACACACACACACACACACACACACACACACACACACACACACACACACACACACACACACACACACACACACACACACACACATCAATGAGGCATGGAGGCATAGGGTTGAATCAAAGGGGGATAGGTGCCTTTTAACTACTTTCAACAGAACAAGGACAGACAGACAGACAGACAGACAGAGGACAGAGCAGCTGCAGGAAGGGGACATGATGATGAGACGCACAGATCTATAAAAAATTCACTATTTAAAAGTTTTGCACCTTAAGGAGTAGTTTACCCCCCAAAATGACTTGTTTTTCTATTGATAAAGCCCTTTGCACACAGACGCGTTTTTTTCGCACGGAAAAAATGGACGATTTCATTTTTCTTTTTTTTAAACAATGATTCTCTATGACCTCATGCACACCGGCTCCGAATTTGCCATGCGGCAGGTGGCTGCGGCTGTGCGTTTTTTCCCGATCAAACCCAGTTCGATTTGTGCGTCTTGTCGCATGCGGTGAAAACTCATCGACTCCTTTTCGGATGCGCAGTGTGGATTCCGCACAGCCTTGGACACCAGATCCAATGCGTTTTAATCAAGCAGCAAACGGAAAGAAACGCAATGATCCTGTGTGCAAAGCCCTTTACTCACACCATGGAGACTTGAGTTCAATAATATCTTTTTGTGTTTGTCGCATTCCTAAGACAAAAAATTGAAATGTACCCCCATTGACTGCCCCTCATCGCTCCCATCATCTCTTATCGGGTGGAGACCTCATACGTACAAAACTGTTACTTTTCAAGACTCAAATTCAAAAGCATCAAAAATAGCAGATCTACAAGCTCAAAGAGCGCTGCGTTTTGAGCTCGCAGATCTGCTACGTTTGTGTGACGCCGTAGTAGTATGATCAAGTAGGGCATTCAAGAAAAACACAAAATATGGAGAGAAGACGTTAATGCACGACAGCAACGCTATAAAACATTGTCCACAGCTTCATTAGTGTGGTTGCCCCAGCATGTTGCTGTGCTACTCCTCCCACAGTTGTGGTTGCACGCACTTGGGCCATATCTCAAATCCACCGGCTTCATCGGGACACGCGTTTTGCTAAGAGATACGTTATATCGTTTAAGTTATATACATGTATTTGTGAATGTATTTTCTCCATTGACGTTAATTAAAAAATAAACTTTTCCCAAATATGGAGATGACTGACATAATAGACCACATGAGACTGACACAGTATGTCCGTCCATATATGGGCATTCCAACCACACTTGCAATTTCCACTTGCATCTTTTTTTCTAGTTCTGCTATTTCCATTCATTTTAAAATGACCTGTCTTTTAGTTTAACTGCATCTCTTCTCCACTAGCACGTTAGTCTAGTTTTTATTTGTTGACGAACTTGTCAATATATTTAGTCTTAGTTTTAGTCATCATAGCTTAGTTATTAAGTTTCCGTCTGTGGAAAAAAGGTAGTCGAAATATTTTCGTCATAGTTTCAGTGCTTTCGTCAAATTAACACTGCTACATCCCCTATCGAGCCATGCTTTAACACTTAAAAGTTAGTAAACCAATACTTGGCCCGCTCTTCCCCTCCCCCTATACCAAATCTTTTGCCGAACATAGCTGATGTACAAGTCATTAGTACATCAGTTATTGTTGGCAAACGTTTCCCCCCAGAAGAACAGGGATGCTAGGGGTTCAAATGACAAAAATATGAATATTATGAATATTATTATTACCCAGGCTGCCAGCAATGACTTAAGTTAAGTACCTCTACACTATTGGACTGATGGATTCCCACTAATGGATTAGAACTTTGAAAAAACAATGGCCGTTTCAAAGCAGCAGAACCCAAGGAAGAATGTGCACACACACACGCACGCACGCACGCACACACGCACGCGGTTGACTCAGAGGTAATGGAAAAATGACGGACGAGCGAAAGAAAAATCAATCAGTTTCTCTTTAAAGCAAAGGATTTTTTTCCAGGAGTAATAACTGGAAGAGAATAAAGGACCACAAGCATTATGACATTTCAACAAAATGAAAAATGTCTTCGCTAACCGAGTAATTATGTGCTGCGCCGTACACATGCTGCAGCAGACTGTTAAATATCATTTGTAATCATGTACACGGACAGAGCACAGAAGTAAAATATAACAGCTAGCATGCTCTTCTTAAATCACGAAGAGCGCTTCAGGAACTCGTCCAAAAATTGTCAGACACTAGACTAAACCATCCAACCCATTCTCGGTAACGCACACACACGCACGTGCGCACGCAAGCACACACACACACACACACACTCACGCACGCACGCACGCACACACACACAAACACACACAGAACAATATGGGAATGATTGCAATATGTGATTTGATTGCAATATGTTTGTTTTGGAAAATAAATCCCGATAATTAGTCTCTGCTGGCAGTGATCTATCTTCCCCCCATCTGTTCCATCTGGCATCTCTCCACCAACCAGGAGCCCTCGTTGCTCGGCCCCTGCGTTCCGACCAATCAAAAGGCTCTGCATGCACCAGGATGCAAGCGCCCGCCGCCAAAGGTACCCAATCGCCTTTGGGCGACCAAGAGGTCGTCTGGCAAGGGACTTTGGAGAGGGACGACATTTTTTTTTGCGTCGCCCCCCCATCACGTGCCAAGACAGACAGACGGACAGATAGACAGGACAGACGCGGTGCGGTTGTGTTCAGACAGATAATTAGCTGATGTATACAGTAAGACAGCACTTTGACTGTCTAGAAAAGTTGTTAAGAGGGAGAGAGAGGTAGAAGCGTGTGTGTTAGTAACTCTCTAATCCCTCAACTAAATGTTTGCAACTTATGTGAGTCCATGTTACTTTAGCTGTGTACTCTGTGACGTTATCATATTGGCATTTAGCAGATGTGCTTACTGAAAGCAACTTACAATAAGCAAGGTATTAAAATGCACACACATCAAATGCAGACACAATGCAGAGCCTGAGTAAACTAGGATCACAGGTAAACCTAGAACCTACACGTACGTATCATCAGTCTAAACAACACACTATGAGAACAGCCTAATGATCTGCACATTGCATTTTAGTTTTTTACGTTGGCTATTTAAAAACAGCAGATGCACAAGCAAGCAACACGGCACAAACATCTGCTATTTTTGATCTTTTTCTTCTTGAATTTGGTTTATGAGGCATTCGTAGAATCGGCCTCAGATATTAATGGGTAAAAAAGAAATACAGTGAGAATAAAAGATCTACAAGCTCACAATGTGTCTTATCTTGACCTGTGAGCTACTGAGCCTGTAGATTGGCTATTTTCAGTACTTTTGTGCCACACTCTTGTATGATGAAGTAGTACTGATTTACAAAAAGATATATAAAAAGTTGAAATATGGAGATGAGGTTTCCACCCGACGGCAAAAATATTTGATTTGACTTTCTGCCTTCCTGTTATTTTTGCTCTGTTGTTCCTTACTGCTCTATTTTCTCTTTCCCCTTCCTGTTGTTGTTGAGAGCTTCGCACACTATTTTTTTACATGAAGTGATTAAAAGTTGATTCTGAAGAGGTTGTCCTCTATCGGTAATCCATGTCAGTTGTGATCGAGCAAGTTATCGATCTGGGTCTCTTAACCAAAACAAATGAAACTTCAACAATTTGGGGACAAAACTAAGTGCTTTCCGAAGTTCTCGGACGAGATAGAGAGAGAAAAGAAGAGGGGGGGAGTAAGAGAGGGAAAGAGAGAGAGAGAGAGAGAGAGAGAGAGAGAGAGAGAGAGAGAGAGAGAGAGAGAGAGAGCCTGTAAAGTAGTACTGTATTGTCTCTTTCAGGAGTAAAACCTCATATATCAAAAAAACTAGCCAGTTACTTTTGAGGATTCACGCCGTCGCGTTGAGAGCCTGGGGACTGCCCATAAGTCCGAAGGTTCATTAGTCCGAAGGTTCATTAGTCCGAATTTAGTTAGGGTTACTGAGGTTAAGGTTAGGGTTAGGGTTAGAGTTAGGCCAATGCCATGGCACCGAGAGCCTGTAGATCAACTATTTTCGGCAGTTGTTTGGGGCGAAGGTTTTGCCTAACGACATTCCCAAAATTGGGATGCCACGTTGAAAGTGGTTGATATATGGTTGCATACAATAAAACACTCATTATAACACGTGTCACATTTGGATGGACGAAGACATTTATTGCGATGAAATCATATTGATCTGCAAAAAGTAAACTATAAACAGTTGGAGGCAAATTATGCATAAAATAACTGAAGCTGGGCACTTTTATTGGCAATTGCCAATACCGAAAGCCCCAAAAGACTATGCCCCCGAGTTAGGGGTGGGCGATATGGAAAAATACAAGATCACAATATTTTCCCAAGCTGTATCACGATACATGATT
The DNA here is from genome assembly GCF_963921795.1 of Nannobrachium achirus. Lineage (NCBI taxonomy): Eukaryota > Metazoa > Chordata > Actinopteri > Myctophiformes > Myctophidae > Nannobrachium > Nannobrachium achirus. The sequence goes on from NC_137814.1 coordinate 14,398,128, forward strand.
TTATCACGATTCTTTTTCATGTTGGTTTTTATGGTTAATTTTCAAGTTACTTGACAAAAACTAGACTTCTTTTTGGGAGGTCTAAATTGAACTTTACAAGTATGTAACTCTGACAGTATACAAATGAAACCAAATGGACCCTTATGGGTCCATTTGGTTTCATGTGTATACTGTCAGAGTTAAGTGGAGACCTTGACATTGTAAAGTTTGAGAACTACTGATTTAGACCAAAACGCAGTTTTAAATTTAATTCTGCAACAAATCTCTGTATTAACGATTAAACAGGATTATTTTACAAGGCTCCCTCAGTTGTATCACGATATATACGATACCTCTGAAAAGGCATATCGTGGAGACATTGTATCGTCTCAACGATAATTATCACCATATCCCCCACCCCTACCCTGAGTCCAGCCCATACAGTACAGTTGACTGCTCAGCCACATGTCAGGGACCAGCCAGACACACACAGGCCTGCTGGGAGACTTATTATTTGCCGGTCATTTACCTTTTGGCATTAAGATCTGACCCCATCTGCCTCACATGACCGGACGTCTCATGACCTTAAAGGACTAGATCACCCAAAAAATTACAGATTGTCTACCAATTACACACCCCATGAAGCCTTGAATTCAACGTTTTTGTTGCATTCCTGCAGCCCATCATTTGATGACCGGTTCAATATAGAAGACTCTTCTTCTTCTTCTTCTCCGCCGGTCATTAAATTATTTGCTTATAGCAGGGGTCTTCAACCTATTCAGGCCAAGGACCCCTTAGTTGAGGGAGAGATGAAGCAGGGACCCCCACAACCTTTTCATAGATTCCATATAGTTTCATCGTTTGACAGCACAATCATCCGTGTATTTTGGATTCATGTCAATTTGTGTATTCAGATATTTAACCACTTGAACCGTCAATACTTAATAAACTTGACCTTTCACTCTGCACTTAGTCTGCTCTTTTTCCTCTCTACACCAAACGTCTTTGCCGAAAATAGCCGATCTACAAGCTCACGTGTGAGCTTGTAGATCTGCTATGTTCGGCTAAAGTTCTAAGAATATAGACGCTAGGGTTCAAGTGGTTAATATAAAAAAAAAGAAGAAAAAAATTTCTATCACACAAAGATTTGGAGGACCCCCTATAGTAACTCTGAGGACCCCCTAGGGGTCCCGGACACCCTGTTGAAGACCCCTGGCTTATTGTACAGGAAAGGGAAAAATAAATCAAAATCCCCATTAATTCAAGGGTTCATGGGGTGTGTAATTGATAGAAAATAAGCCTGAAAACAGCGTTGAAGACCCTGGCTCTATGCTCTTCTGGTTCCACAAGCCGTCGCTTCTTCACCTTCCTTCAGGTCTCTCCTGCCGAATTCTTATTTTCCTGGACCGTTTCTCCCCATTTTGCAAACCGTCCCTCTTTCTCTCTCTCTCTCTCTCTCTCTTCTCCTCTCTGCCCTCCCTTTCTCTCTAGTCTATTTGCTTTAGAAATACCTAACACAGCTTCCACAATCAAGTATGTTTACATTAGTGCTTCTCTCTCTCTCTCTCTCTCTCACTCCCACCCTATCAGGGATCATCATCACCATGCCGGCTCGTTGTGGACATTTTTGACAAAAGTATTATTTTTTTGCCACGGACAAACAGAAAGAGCGGACACTAATATTATCATGAACACAAAGTGATATAGCCCTGAATGACCATAACAGGTCTGTAGGCTATATCTGGTATGGGGGTCCTTGCAAATAAAACATTTGAGAACTGCTAGTACCAGTGCACTCCTATAATGTGCCACAGTGACGTAGTAAGTCAGTGTCGTGCATGTTCCGAAGAAAACATGGAGACTTGACATTCATCAATTGGGTCGAAATAAAAACATTATAATGCTATGTGAAAAATGTCTTTGCCACGGACACATTTGACAGGCATTGACACTAAGGCTTGCCCACCTGCCCTTGGCAGGTAAATAAAACTATCAGGCAGGTGAAGTTTGCTTTCAGGTTGCCCGACCGGGCAATTAAGTGCTCATTTGAGAGGGGATGCAACCGTCTATAAACACAACACCAGATATCTGTCTAAAGTTAAAACACCTGAGTGTGGCCAGAGCGCTCTGTCTTATGGTCTGTAGAATGTAAAATAAGAGCAATGTTTACCTATAATGTGAAACCAAAGACATATTCAATCATAGCTACTGTATGTATTAGGGATGGGACGATAAGCGATATTATTGTTTATCGTGATAATCGTGATAAACAATAATACTCACGATAATCGTATCGTGGAGATTTAATTTATCATGATATCGTCCTCTGTCATGCACTGGGATCAATTCACCTTTTATTTGCCGAGCTGTATATACAGTACCACTGAAACCCTCTATAACTGGTAAAAGGTACTTATAATATACGTACTTGATACAGTCTTTGTTTCACTCTCTATCAAATGTCTTTGCCAAAAAATAGCCGAACTACAAGCTCACAACGCGTTGTGAGCTTGTAGTTCGGCTATTTTTTGGCAAATATTCCGCCCCAGGATAATGGATTTTGATTATCGCGATAATATCATAAATCGCAATTTCTTTTGTCACAATAATCGTAATATGAGATTTTCATATCGTCCCATCTCTACTATGTATTAGGTATTTGGAGGCAATGACATTTTTTTACAGCCACAGAAAGTAAAGAAACAGGTGTTAAATTGAGCGGTAATTAATATCTTACCTATCATTTTATAATGGACATGACCTGTACTTAAGTGCCAATGAGACTAGTGTCAACCCCTGCATTTGTCTTTGTACGGACATGTTGATGTCCCCTGCACGGCTGCACCCAGTCTCTCTCTCTCTCTCTCCCTCCCTCCCTCTATAATACAGTGGGATTGAACCATTGCATTTAGTTTAGTTTTGTACCAAATCAACCGCTCAACTAATGGAACTGTGGAATAAACTCCCCATTGCAATTAGAACTGCAGACTCACTCCCTAGCTTCCGCCGTAGTCTGAAGACTCACCTCTTCAGACTCCACCTAGCCCATAGCACTTATAGAGGGTATGCGCATGCATAAAGTGAATGGCAAATCGAGTGGCACATCGAGTGGCAAAGTGAGTGGCAAAGTGAGTGGCAAAGTGAGTTTAATGTCGTTTAACGTTGTTTAATGCAATCAGATAGGACTTTTCTCTTTAGTGTATGGACTGTCATGTTCAGAAAGTAGTTTTTTTGCTCATTAGTTGTTCCCGCATAACTTCCTGGTATGATGATGATGTCACGTGCATACCCTCTATTGGAGCACTTGCCCACCCTCGATGACACTACATGTAATTTAGATAGCATAGTTATATAGACTGATGTCAGGCCGTTTTCGACTTGGCATCCTATCGTACGTTCAGATTATTGATGTTTTGATTGTGTCTGCTAAATGCCTAAGTTGTAAATTGACACAATATACTTGTTTTGCAAGTGTGACAGTGTGCATGGTATTTTGGTCCACTCTTCCATTTTTAATGAGCCTACAACAGGATACATCCATATACAAATACAGTACACATGGCCTACACACGTGTACATTCCATGTGTCTTTCTTTCGGTTCTGTCTTTCTAGCTCTTCTGTGCCCGTCGTCTCTCTCTCACTCTCTGACACAAAACAAAGATGCATGGCAGACACATCTCTTTTCTTTTTGATCTATTTATCCTCTCTCTCTCCGCCTCTATCTCTCTCTTCCCATTCTCTCCATCTCTCACTCCAGCAAAGCAACATGATCTCCTATATCAGACAGACAGAGCTGTGTGAATCAAGAGAGAGAAATATAGTACAAACCTATCGGCCCAACCCCCCACAAACTAACTCTCTCCCTCTCTCTCTCTCTCTCTCTGTTACAACATCCCTACCCCCAATCTGCCTTCTCTCCCTCTGTTCTCTCTCTCTCTCTCTCTCTCTCTCTCTCTCTCTCTCTCTCTCTCTCTGTCTGTCTGTCTCTCTCTCTCTCTCTCTCTCTCTCTCTCTCCCCGTTTCTCTCTCTGTCTCTCTCTCCCTCTCTCTCTGCTATCCCTGCTATCCCTACCCCCAATCCTCTAGCCTTCTCCCTCATTCTCGTTATAAGCTTGCTCGCTCCCGCTCCCTCTCCCTCTCCCTCTCCCTCTCCCTCTCTCTCTCTCTCAGAACCAATTCTCTCCCTCTCTCTCCGGCTATGTTTGTGGGTGCAGTTTGTAACATGTATTAATACCAGCAGCTCTTTCACACAACAGCCAGTACAATTATGAGACGTCAGTCAATGGCCACAGCAGCCGGTACACACGTCAAACAGTTGGGCCAAGTTAACCACTTAAACCTTTTAGGACCACAATGGAAACAAGTCCCCAGGACTTGTTTTGTGCTATCCTTTTAGCCTTAATATCTTACTGCACCACATGCAGTTTACATTTCTGACTAATAAAGTAGTCAATAAAATGAAATATTTCAAAAAGAGACCCAGACTACAGTTGTACTTGGATCTCTTCTGACTGTCTACACAGTACAGTACACTAAATCCTTTTTGCCACAAATAGCAGATCTACAAGCTTGTACATCTGGCTAATGTTACACCAAGAATGTGGATGTGTTGCTGGGTTCAAGTGGTTAAGGAACAACCTGGTAATTATGTGGTTATATGATTGAGACAGAGTAATATTTGAAACCAGCTCTGCTGGATAAATATCTACGGTATAACATTCTGCTTTTAGCTTGTCGTAGTGCTGGTGGTGGTGGTGTGCCTTTGCTACCGCACTGGTTCAGATGTGCATGCAAATCCCAACCTTCAATAAACAGTGATTTAAACACTTTTGGATCATATACTGAATATTGTTGCAGCAGGGCTGAAACCTCTTGTCTCCAAATTGTAACCTTTTGTGTAACTTGTAATGCCCTACTTGATTGTAGTACAGCCACACAAAAAGAATCAAAAGTAGCAGATCCACGTTTTGATCTTGTAGATCTGCTATTTTTTTGATACTTTTGAATTTGAATCCTGAAAAGTAACAGTTTTGGACACATGAGGATTCCACTCCACACGACAGAGACAATATGTATATACTAGCTCTACTCTGGGACCACACAAGTTGGGATCGCATGTCCCACCCAGTTATGCCATACCAGACAGTTGGATCTGTCGTCAGAGTGCTCGCTGTTCGTACCTGTTGTTGGAGCACCCAGTGCAGTATTTACCACAGTACTGGAAACGTTTAGATCAGGGTGTCTCAAAGTGGGTGCCGTGGCACTATAGGGTGCTGTGACGCAAGTCCCGGGGTGCCTAAAATACTCTGATAATATTTGGAATTTATCAATGTCAATTGCACTTTACTTGGTGGCGTGTTCTCTTTCGGTCTACAGTACAGTCTTTTGGTGAATGTTGCCCCCAGAATAGGGATGCTGGGGTTTAAGTTGGTTAAGCAGATCTTCTCAGATATTCTCTGTTTCCTCGAGGAATAGTTTTCCTCGAGGCATAGCCCTATACTGTATCTTAGGGGGAAAGATTTACATACTGTACTTAAGTACCGTTAATATGACACAGTAACAAAGTAATTCAGGGGTGCATGTGGATGAAAAGGTTATATTACAGGGGTGACCAGAGCGAAAAATGTTTGAGAACCACTGGTTTAGATACTACAATCAATTGGGTTGTTTATAAACAGGCATCGGCCTACTCGGGAACGATGTGAATGGGGAACGATACAAGTCGGTTGTGTGTGTGTGTGTGTGTGTGTGTGTGTGTGTGTGCGCGTGCGCACGTGTTTAAAGCAGTCGCTAAGTGCCGTCATTATGTCCATTAAACAACAAGGGCACAAAACCAGCCTGTAAATGATTATGTGGTCAATCACTGAAGTCACCGAGTCAGCGACAGAGAACAGGGAAGAATTAAAAGCAGTCTGTCAATGATTACACTGTTGACTGTGACATTACATCCACGATGTCCATTCATGCTAGCACCTAGTAGGCGTGTACGTAGGGCCAACAATCAGCAGCAGGTCAGGTCAGATGAATGCAGCAGGTCAGATGAATGGTTCAGTAGAGATCTAGCTGCCACCACATGATGGTACCGATGACATGATGTTGACGCAGATCAGAAAGACATGTATAATACAGTACTATTTATTTTTTAGACTTAGGCTTTAGAGCAGGGTTCCCCAATTAGTTTTCAACCAAGGGCCGAATTATGTCTAGGGTACCAAGCCGAGGGCCACAACATTGCAGGGGGCGACGGTGGCGTAGGCGTTCCCGCTACTCCAGCGACAGTTCAGATATCGTTCTTGTCGGGTGAAAATCTTGTATGTCCAAAAACCGTTCGTTTTGCATTTATCATTTTAAAAATGATTTAAACTAGTGAAAACAGCCGATCTACAAGCACAAAACGCCGCACATCGCGAGCCGCTGTGTGCTTGTAGATCTGCTGTTTTCACTACTTTTGTGCGATGGCCTTGTATGATTTGCGAAAGAACGTACACATTTTGGAGATACGAGATTTCCACCCGACAACGACGATATACTAGTGTTGTTGCTGCTCTTATACCACCATTATTACTGTGGTTGGTGGGGGCCAGACAGTAGCCCCCCGCGGGCCGCAAATGGCCCGCGGGCCGCCTATTGGGGAACCCTGCTTTAGAGGGACAGACATGATCATAAAGCCCAGTTGAACCTGGACCGATATGATGCTACTACTGCCCTATCAAACTGTTTAATTACTGCTGATTGATTGGTTGGTTGATTGATTGGTTGATTGATTGATTGATTGAGATTTTTTTACTGGAGGCCGGGTGAATGTGGCCTACCGGAGCTACCAGGACCAGCTAGACGTTGAGCTTAGCACCTCGCTATGTAAAGCAATCAGTGAAAACACCAACATACAGCGAGAGAGGGCAATGTGCTTCAGCAGGTATTAGGTAAACGCCACCACACCACTCCAGTGGCTGATGATGACTGCTGCTATAGAGGGAAATGAAGGGCAAAAACAGGAAGTGTACAGTATATATTGTTTTGTAATGTGAACACAGTGCAAAGTTACATAGTGTGCCTTTAAGTCAACAACGGAGCTAATTGACTGCTTGCAGGTAAACCCATTCCACATCCCTAACACAACTGTGTGTAGGGCTTGAGACCCACATCAGGTCACATCAGGTGCACCAGTGTTGCCAGATTTTGTGAGAGAAATAGGCAACCAGGTCTATGAATTCTTGTATGGGGCAGGGCCCTGGCACAAAATGTTTTCAGATGAGGATAAGCGGATAATCACATTGGGGTCCTTGACATGAAAAACATTTCAGAACCGCTGGTTTATAAACAACACTAGGAAACAAGACCAAATAACCAACTACACTTTTATAAATAAGCCCAGAAAAACCACAACCACCAAGCAACTTTACAGAAAAAACAAGCCCAATGTCGCCTATAACAGTGGTTCTCAAAGTGGATTCCAGGGACTCCGTGGGTTCCTTTAGGGGGGGTCTAAACTGACCCATACAAGTCTGTAACTCTGACAGTGTATAAATGGAACCAAATGAACCCTAACGGGTCCATTTGGTTCCAAGTGTACCCTGTCAGAGTTAAGGGGAGACCTTGAAATTTGAAAGTTTGAGAAACACTGGCCTATAATAACGGGACATGGGAACACTGGTGTGCATGTGCACACAATCTGCAGATATCACAGGCTGTGATGGTGTTGCTGTTGTTGTAGTATTAGTGTTATAAATGAGCCTTGGTCAGTTGGAAGGAAGAGCTACAGCTTCAGTAGTACACAGTTAGGTTAGGTTGTAGTATTAGTGTTATAATGAGTCTTGGTCTAAGTAGAAAGGAAGAGCTACAGCTACAGTAGTACACAGTTAGGTTAGGTTGTAGTATTAGTGTTATAATGAGCCTTGGTCTAAGTAGAAAGGAAGAGCTACAGCTACAGTAGTACACAGTTAGGTTAGGTTGTAGTATTAGTGTTATAATGAGTCTTGGTCTAAGTAGAAAGGAAGAGCTACAGCTACAGTAGTACACAGTTAGGTTAGGTTGTAGTATTAGTGTTATAATGAGCCTTGGTCAGTTGGAAGGAAGAGCTACAGCTACAGTAGTACACAGTTAGGTTAGGTTGTAGTATTAGTGTTATAATGAGTCTTGGTCTAAGTAGAAAGGAAGAGCTACAGCTACAGTAGTACACAGTCAGTTAGGTTCCTGGACAGCAAAACACCTGATATGATAAGCAACCACATGAGTCATGTACAGTAGCAGGGTTTGTTGTGCAACTCTATAATGATGTCATTTGTTATACACTCTATAGCTGCCTTGTTTCCTGCTCTGCCCTCCCTCTAGTGAGCATGCATACAGCATGTGTGTGTGTGTGTGTGTGTGTGTGTGTGTGTGTGTGTGTGTGTGTGTGTGTGTGTGTGTGTGTGTGTGTGTGTGTGTGTGTGCGCGCGTCCGCGACGCGTGCGACGCGTGCGTGCGTGTGTGTGTGCGCGTGTGTGTGTCAATATCATTTTTAGATTATCGCATTGCAGAAGTATGGCCCTAATGTAACCCGAGCCTGAAGCCAACAGGAAAAGAACTATTCCAGGACTTCTTTCTATTTTAAGATAACTCATAATCGTACACTATATTGTAGCCTATGCTATGGTGTGAAACATAATATGGCATTAGATGTGTGGGCTAATGCTGCAACACATGTGTTTTATACCAATGGTGGCACACTTTGCTTTCATTTGGTTTTCATTTTCAGAGTATTAACAGATGTATATCACCGGTTTCTTTCTAAACTGGCCTGAGAAATCACCTTCCAGGAGACCACAGGGGGAAGTAAATCCAATTTCCCATAGAAAGGGAGTCAGTCACTTAGCTTTTTCTCCTCTGTGCATAGTGTTTTGTATTTGCTGATGTTATGTTCATGCCATGTTGATGAATTGAATACATAGGATCACAATGGAAACAAGTCCCCAGGACTTTTTGGGGTCATCCTTGTAGCTGCACCCAGTGCTGTTTACATTTTTGACTAATAAAGTAGCCTATTCAATCAATCAAAATCTCCTGAGCTATAACTTCTACACCAGCTCAATTATCAATTACAGAATGAATTGCCATTCAAATTGTAATTTGCACACAGCTTAAGTCTGACTAAAGGTCTCATTAAATTACAGACATGTACCATTCATAATGGTATGTTGATAATCATAATGACTTACAGATATGGATTGATGAAAAGATTATTGATAGGGAACAAAATTGACCTTTTACAGGTGGTTAACTCCAAGAGTGTATATCAGGGGTCCTTGAGGGAGTTCCAGGGGGTCCCCAGCTAAGTGCTGCTAGTTAGGAGACAGATGTGGTCGGAACCTTATGGGTCTGTAACTCAGTTAAATTAACATTCATTTTACAATTGGGGTCTCAGAGATAGAAATGCCATTAAATGGGGGTCCGTAGCCTGATGATGCATGTCAAACTGGGAGTCCTTGAAATTAAAATGGTTCACTGCTAGAGCCGCAAAGAATCGTGTCTTATGGGGGTCCCTGGCGTATCTTTTAAGTGTCAAATTGGGGGCTCCTTGACATGAAAAAGTTTGAAAACCACTGACTCACAGTCAGATATGGATTGATGAATGATTGATAGGGGAACGAAATTGACCTTTTACGGGTCTGTAACTCCCCCCAAACAAAGGAAAGAAAGGGAAAGAAAAAGATTGAGAGTCACTGCTGTCTCACCTTGTTCCCGAAGGACAGCTCGGGGTATGAGAACTGGCCCAGCCTGGGGTGCTCTGGAGCGGCCAGGGGCTGAGGAGGAGGTGGGTAAACTCTCACATCCATGGCTCACCACATCCACTGCTCCGATCTCCTTGTCCCCTCTCTTTCTCTCTACTAAAATCTCTATCTCCTTCTTCGATCCTTCGTAAACTCCACAGTCTCTCACACGCGTGCGATCGACTCCCTGGAGTTGGAAAGAGATCTTTAAAATGAATCAAAAGAAGAAAAAAATTATAATAATAAGACGGCGAAGAGTGCGCAAGTGGCGCTCTTATTATTGTATCCCACACAGAATGGAACGGTTTTAGCAGTTGGTATGCGTTTCAGTTCGGCGCTTAAATCGTGCCTTTATGGGAATAACAGGCTGAATAACAGAAAAGTCAGCGAAGCCGTACGTAGATCAACTCGGATTGAGTGAACACGTTTTGCGGATAAATAAATAATCCTCAAATCTGTCACTGCACACGTACGGGAGGGACAAACTTCTCTTCTCTTCTGTCTGTGTCCACGCGTCCACGGTGCCAGAGCAGGAGCGGACCAACCAACAAGGAGGGCAGCAGCAGGACAAGTGACTTTTGTTTTTTACGCAAATTACGCCGAGTGTCCCCTGCTGACAGCGTAAAGTCCTTTCCTCGTTAGGTTTGTGACAAACACTGGGGCGTCCCGGCGGTTAAAGGCGGTTATAGTTCGTCCCTGTTGTTGTTCTCTCTCAGTCTGAGTGAGAGTGTCTGACTGTTGGCTGTTCTGTTCTCTTCTCTTCTCTCTCTAGCTGCTGCTGCTGCTGCTGCTGCTGCTTCTTCCCGCACGATTCATACAAAGGACTCTGAAGGCTCCATCTAGAGGGAGCGCCCGTGTAAGTGCACCTAATCCCTTAATCTATCTATCTATCTATCTATCTATCTATCTATCTATCTATCTATCTATCTATCTATCTATCTATCAATCAATTCAATTCAATTCAATTCAAAGGAGCTTTATTGGCATGAGAAAACATACGTTTACATTGCCAAAGCAAGTGTCACAAATAATAACTAAGATAAAAACAGTTGAAAATGGGGAACATATAGTCTACATTGGGAGGGGGTACAGCATTGTGTGAACAGAGCTATGTCGCATTGTGACATTTTATATAGGGTATAAAGCTTTTGGAACAAATAACTATCTATCTATCTATCTATCTATCTATCTATCTATCTATCTATATATATCTATCTATCTATCTATCTATCTAAGGACCCCCAAATTGACACTTATTGGCCCTTTGACTCCCATTTGGAAAGGTATTATATGCCAGGGACCCCCCATAAGAGAAGATTTTTACAGCTCTATAGCAGTGATTCTCAACTATTTTAATTTCAAGGACCCCCAGTTTGACATGCATTAGGCTACGGACCCCCTTCTAATGGTATTTTTTCTCTGAGACCCCAAATTATATTGAGAACCAATGGCCAGTATATAGTCTATTGATATGTCGTATCACGGCACTGCTTTAGGTAGGCTATTTTGGCACACCATGATGATTCCACAGTACTGACATTCTTTATGTAAGAACTGCAGATTCTACAGCCAGTACGCCTATGGTGCCTTGTCTATAATGATATACTGAGAAATAAAGGAGCCACATGGAGGAGCCACAAGAGTGGGTTTTGTGGGAATAAGCTTAGCAGGGGTCTTCAACAGGGGGTCTTCAGCAGAGGTAGAAAGTAACTTACATTTACTGAAGTACTGTACTTAAAGTAGGACTGTCATCTAAAGGGGTACTACTGTCACTTAAAATATAAAAGTCATCAAATTAATTGACTGTATACTTAGACTACTTACTGTGCTGGTCAGCTGTTGTTGGGGGGCGAGGGGCAGATTACACTAGTCTGTGACTGTGACATGAGTTTCAGACTATTTCAGAGCGTTTTCAGAGAGACCACGTGACCTACTGTATCATACTATTACCAGTAAGACTCCCTAATCGGGAGATAAGCGACCGTAGGTCACTTATCTCCACAAATAGGGCAAAAATGTGTTTTTCCAAAATCTGCCTGAGCCATGTTGATGACATGAGTGTAGACATACTGTGTAGTGATTTTCGTGATTTTAGGGCAACATCTGTAGGAGCAGTGTCCAAAAATGTGTTTTTAAAAATCGGCCTGAAGGTGGCGCTGTATGGGACAGATTCATGTTGATGGGATGAGTGTAGACATATTGTGTAGCAATTTGCGTGATTTTAGGGCCAAAACTGTAGGAGTAGTGGGCAAAAATGTGTTGTAAAAATCGGCCTGAAGGTGGCGCTAGAAGAGGGCCATGTGAGAAATGAGGGGTGGGGTCTCCGCGTTGCCTTGGCGGACGAATAGGTACCGGCCCCGGCTCTCCCGGACGCTCCTAGGCCGAGTTACGGCATTTTATGTGAGCTGCAGTGGAGGGGGTCCTCCACTGGGGGCGTCACCACTTTTGCATCCGTTCTGGAGCACCAGGAGTGGGTGGTCCCCAGGAATTCCCCGTGAGCAGCCCCGTTGGGGTGGTCATTTGGTAATTTTTGCACATGTGCTCATTTTTTACACTTGGGGGTCCCCGAGGGAGCTGGGGGTCCCTGGAGCTCCGGGGGTCCTTGGAGGTTGTAGTTTGGCAGGTAAGGAGTGTGTGTGCAAAATCTGGCATGGATCGGGGCAACGGTTGCGGAGATATGAGCAGGGCAAAAGTGTGACGTCTGACGTGTGACGGACGGACTGACTGACTGACGCACGGACACCTGGTGGAGCTTTCTGTAGTAAGTGCGACCTACGGTCGCAATAATTTCGGGGCATGTCAGCGGGCCTTTAAGTACAATTTTGAAGTATTTCTTTTTACTTTACTGGAGTATTTCCAATTGTCAGTGCTTTTACTACTACTACATTTTAGAGAAAAATATGGTATTTTAGTAACACACGTCATTCCAACCAATTCCTTTCCCCTCCATCAGGTGCCCCGGCTGACCAGGGGGAGGCAGCATAGAGACCAGGATTACTGCATGTTTTCTGTGAGGGTATGCAAACTCCCACACAGAAAGGCCCTTTCGCCAACCCCTCCTAGGGCGTGGGCACTGATGACGCGGAGGAGAGAACACGGCCCCAGTGCCCACAGCATCCCCGGCGGGAATCAAACCCGGGACCGCACTGTAGCTGTGAGGCGACGCTTAGCTCTCAGTGCGTACATATAACACGTTGTAATGTGATGTGTACTTTTAGAGCTTGTAGATCTGCTATTTTCAAAAGATTTGTATACATGTCATACATTTGAAAACTTGTGAAATGGGACATTCTGCATAATGAGTACTTTCTACTGTTGGTAGATGGTAGTACCATTTTGATACCAATACTTTTGTACTTAATTCAGGACTTTTACTTTGTAACAGAGTATTTCCACATTGCAAGTATTGATAACTTTTACTCCAACCTCAAAATTCTCCCGGTTGGTTTTGACGCCGTACGACGCCGGCATGACGCCGGCACAACGCAACCCTCCTAGTGGAGCCCTGCATGACAGTGTTACTATAGCATCACTGTCGGGCAGAAACCTTGTATTTCCATGTTTCTAAATTGTAGGTTTCTTTGTAAAGTAAAGCCCTGTTTCATCATACAAGACTGTCACAGAAAACATTAACATTCCTTAAAAATGTTCCTAAAAACATGCAGTAATCCTTGTCTCTATACTGCCTGCCGGGGTCCTACCGGAGAAACTCCCCCCTGTCAGGAGAAAAGAAGCGAATTGGACTCCTTCCTCATGCATAGAAGGAATTATGAGGTCAGTCCGTTGTCTCCCCAGGTTGGCAGAAGGAGTGTAGCACCGAGGATTACATTAGACAATTCACACCAGGTGAAAAATGGGTTACAAAGTTGTGGGATAAAAATCTAGTAAAAAAAGAAGGTTTTAATACCTCAAAAGAAAGAAAGAAAGAAAGGAAAGAAAAAAGGACAATACAAAACTTGTCATTGAGATCACACCTTTGGCACATTCGATCAGATCTGCTTCATCCAACCCAACATAACAACCTGTTGCAATATAAAGTGGCAGTATACCTCCCCTAATCTGAGTAAAAAGTGATCTAATTGTCTTTGGCAGGTTATTAATTCATACTGGAGGATGGTCTTCCTGCTAGGCCTTGGGCCTGTTGCACCTCCGACGTTGGCCATGGTGGACTATGCATGGCAAGGGCGTCCTCTTCCCTGAGCCAGGCCTAAACCTGACCGCATACCAGGGTCTTCAGCTGGGGACCACCGTTCATGGATGCTTCGCTCCATATCCAGAACATCTCCTGGTGGCGGGGCAGTGAACAAGGACATCTCCATGACACCCCCTGCAGCTCAACATTTTGAAATTCACAAACAGACAGATGAACTCATGGACGAACAGCTTGGTTTGCAGTATACACACAGCATGCAACATTACACACACACACACACACACACACACACACACACACACACACACACACACACACACACAGAAGTGGTGATATACACCGTTTCAGATTCAGATGCACGACACAGTTGCACAAGGCATGCTACTGTATACAGTATGTGCCCTACTTGTAAAACCCAGAGTGATAATTTAACTCTGAAAGTGTCAAATGGACAATGACCCATTGTCCATTTTTTGACCTCTGTGTTAATTACCACTCTGGAGTTTATCATGTCCGTGAGGGTCCCATACAATTTATGTTGTCTCTCAGACACACATGTATACGCACACGCACGCACGCACGCACGCAGGCACGCAGGCACGCACGCACGCACGCACGCACGCACGCACACACACTGTACCATACAAGTACCCTACACATACTTAGTATACATACATACAGTCTCGGATTCACCCATCCCCCACATACATACATCCATACATCCACCCACCCTTCCCTTCCCCTCCCCTCCCTCACTGAAAAAGGCATAATTCACTCCCACGTCCTCCTCCCTCCCCCACGCACATTTCCTCTCTATAAAATTCTTCACACGCACGCACGCACGCACGCACGCACACACACACACACACACACACGCGCACACACACACACACACACACACACACACAAACACACACACTCTCTCCCCCACCCATCCTTCTTGCACGTGAACATACGCATGCACACATACATCAAGCAGCATATATACAGTAGGCTTGCTACACTATATACTAAAGCAATCAATCACATGCTCGTACATGCTCATGCATGTTCAGACACACACACACACACACACACACACACACACACACACACACGCACACGCACACACACACACACACAAAACCACACAGGCACATACAGTACGCACACGTGTCCAAGCACACATTTACTAATGTGTTTGCAATGCATCTATAATATAATCTATGTGCATGCACACGAAAACCTCATTCCCATACAAACTTAATCTCTCTCTCTCTCTCTGTTTATCTCTCTCTCTCTCTCTCAATGACTCAATGACTCTCTCTCTCACTCATTCAAACATACTGTATATCGTCTCTGTCGCGTAGGAAACCTCCTGTGTCCAAAACTGTTCCTTTTCAAGATTCAAATTACAAAATTGCCTGAAATAGCTGATCAAACAGTTTGAAGATCTGCTACTTTTGTATACGTTTGTGTGACGCTCTAGTGCATTCATTTATGAAAAAACACCAAAAGTTTAAATATGGAGATAAGAGGTTTTGTGGCTGACAATGACGATATACACTGCGGTCATATTTTCCAAGCATGCATGCATGCATGTCTTTCTTTCTTTCTTTCTTTCTTTCTTTCTTTCTTTCTTTCTTTCTTTCTTTCTTTCTTTCTTTCTTTCATCACAACATTTTGTGATGTAATGAAATTGTGATGAAGTGATGGAATGATGGTGTGTCATCGTCTCATGTTGTGGGGGATTACATTATAGATTCATAGCCAGCACTCCACTCTCCGCTGACACCAACACCTCTCTCACTTCTACACGGTTCTTCATGTTACGGTATGTGGTGATCAGACAGGGCGGGGGGGGGGGGTTGGGGACAACAACAAAGAGAGAAACAAGAAATGACACAGTCATATTATACCAGCTTGCGGCAAGCTAAACCCCTTGAGAAGTATAGGCTACTGTCATGACTTTTACTAAACATCACCGATATATAGACTATAGTGGCGTTTCCATAAACCTACTTTTTGCGCATTAACGGCTTATTCGCAAAATGTTTTTATGGAAACACTTCAAAATGCGAATAAACTTTCATTATCCGCAAAAAAGATTATCCGCTTGGAGGAGGAGGATTTTGAGGCTTAATCGAATAAACTAAATGCGCATAAGTGAATGGAAACGGGTCAGACAATAAATGCGAATAATATGACGTTCTAGTCCATATCGTCCTCCTATAACACTTTCCCCCGCCGCTTAATTAACGTCCATTTCATAGCGTTAGCCTACAAAACAAACCGGTTGTTACACACGGAGTGACCCTTCGTCATCACACCGTGTTGCGCAGGCCAAAAGTGTCCGTACAAGCTCACATGCAGCTCGATTCTGCGACGCTGCAGGATGCAGTCTGCCCGGAGGACTCAACCGGTCTGCGGGCCGGCCGCCTCGGCTCGGGGACGCCCCGGTCGGGGCGCCCCGGCCGGGGTCGCTTGCTCTGTGCTCCCGCCGGCCGCACTTTCTCCGCGGCGGTGCGTCGCGACTGGCTCTGGGTCGGGATGCGTGTGCAGCGAGTCACAGCAGTGCCCTCACGTCTCTCGGTCTGAAAAATTCAGCCCCATCCCAGCTCTGTGCACTGTGTGCAAGCCCGCGGGAAGTGTTTACAGCAGGTCGGTCAGACGGACCCAGGCAGGATCTCCCAAGAATCGCATTTCACCAGTTTAATGGAAACGGGCAAAATTCGCTTTGTCTTAAAGCGCATTTCTGATAATTCGCTTCCCTAATTCGAATAAGTTTATGGAAACGCCACTTATGTAACGTCCGGGATTCGAACTCATGTATCCCACGTGAAAGTCCAACATCTTAACCACTAGACCTAAGGGACCAGGGATATATATAGCGAATTTCATTGTTAATGTATACATTTTTATGTAATAAAATAATCCTGACCTGAGCGCCGATCATTGCGGCTGCAGAGTTTGTAATGATAGAATAATTTAACGTTCAGAGAGGACGTTCAGGTAAACGTGTTGCGCTGACTGATTCAGTCACTCGGTTAAGTCAGTGACGATGCTCTTACGACGCCCCTTTTAGAGTATGGGAAGGCACTGCAGACACTCCATTGAAAAAAGTCAATACTAGTGCAGCATCTGAATATAGACAAGCTGGTGAAAACAACTACAAAAAAAGAGAGAAAAGTAAAGTAAAGTAGTAAAGTAGAGAAACAATCTGGATGAAATGGGAGGGGAAAACTATGCCTGTAACAATCTTTTGAGATAATCGCAATAATCGATATTCTGTCGATATCGATATTTTATGTTGAAACATTTTCAAACTTTTTTCCAAAAATAGCGGAAATAGCAGATCTAAAAGCTTACAACGCGCCACTTTCCAATTAATGCCCCCCTGAGTGTAGGTAAAGTAGGGAAAATGGCAGATCTACAATGTCACAGACTCACAATGTGTCGCAACGATCTGCTATTTTCAAGATTCTTAATTTGACAATTACGGTTTCCAATATTCCTCTAACTCTCTCTCTCTCTCTCTCTCTAACACACACACACACACACACACACACACGCCTAAAGTATGCACACATCCTGACACACCACGAACATGCACACACACACACACGCACGCACACACGCACGCACGCACGCACGCACGCACGCACGCACGCACGCACGCACACACACACACACACACACACACACACACACACACACACACACACACACACACACACACACACACACACACACACACACACACACACACACACACACACACACACTAGCGTGCACACACATACACACCATATGCCTTCTCCTATGATCTGCAGTCTCTATTGGATGAATGTCAAGTACACTGAATTCATTTGCACATTTTTAGCCATGAGTCCATGCATCATTCAGCGCTATTTTCCCCGCTGTCACTGTTTTTAGACCCCATCTCATCATTATTTTATACTGGGCTATTTATTATGGCACTGTACCGCATAAATATAAACACAGACAAAACTAAGTATGGTACATCACATCACAAGCAGCAGTAGACACTACAGAGGTAAGCTAGGCTTATTTGTGAGAGTATCATTTAATTTCAACATGAAGCATTTACAATTTACAATTTAGGCATTTAGCAGACGCTCTTACAGTTTTTCACGATTGTTAACACACAAAAATCAAATATTCTCACAACCTTAACTTCATGTACCTACCAGTATAGCTTGACCCGATTTGGCACTAATACTTCACACTCCCTTTTCTGCATTAGACTCGGATTTTCCTTCTTTACACTCAGTTCTCAATTACACATCACCTTATTGTCTACTTCTATACTTCTATACAATACGTAAAACCTCAAAGCATCAACCTACTGTACAACACACTCGGATGTCAATTACACATCACCTTGTTGTCGAAACACTACACACATTTCAGTTGCACAACTGAACATTGAAACAGGAACCGGAGCCAGAGATGGGCACAAAATACAAAATAAATATTTGAAATACAAAGATACAAATACCAGGATATTGTCACCATGATAGTCTCTTGGTGACAGTAAGTACTGACCAAGTATTTTGATTTCTTTTTCAATTTTTTTTTTTGTATTTTGTGCCCATCTGTGACCGGAGGCATGATGCCTAAATACTGTAAATCATGTACCCAAATAAAACCTTTTGGATGCATATTTGTGTGCTATATTTTATGTTTGACTATACAGTATATAAAAAAGTAGGCCTACAATGAGTCATTTTACAAAAGGAGAAATAGCTCATACTCTAGAGTCATTGTCATTCATATGGTGTGTTCCATTTCGACTATTGTGTTTTCAATTTTGCACTGCAGTGTGTTGTAGATGATTGGTAGTGTGCAGCAAATGCTTAGTTGTGAATGTGTGTACTCAATGAATGGTAAGTGTCATTTGAACATATGGATGTGATGTGTGTACCAAATGAAAACATGAGTTCCATTTTGTGAACACAGTTAAGTGATTTGATGGCAAAGAGTCATCTTGAGAAGGGAGTGTGAGAGGTTTTGCATTTTGTGTGTGAGGTTTTAAATTTTGTGTGTGCAGTTTTGAGAAAGCCGTTCTTCTACAGAGAAACGTGTGTTAACAATTGTGAAAAACTGTAATCCAGAGCGACTTACAGTAAGCAAGGACAACACAAGGTAATACATCAAATGCGTAGAAATTGTCATCTAGGATGCAAGAATTCATCATCTGTCTAGAACAACCCCCTAAAAAATATGTACATTAAATGTATACAGACTATAGGATGTCAGGTCTTTTGATTGATTGATTGAAGAATTTAGACGTTTGCAATAGGAAAAAGTACAGTTTCATGACAGCACAAATCACTGGTTCATGGTCAACTAAAAGGAGATCCTAGTAAGTGTCAAGTCTTAGTTACACAGGAACCACGTCTTTATGTATCTCTTTGAAAGAGTACTTTGCATAGTATAACATCAATTACAAAAGCAGAAAAAAGAAAGAAAATAGAAACATAGTCCTAGGAATGGTCAGAAAGGTTCAGAGAAGAGATTATTGCTTTGCACAAAAAAGGAAAAGGATATAAAACAATTGCAAAGGCGCTGAATGTTCCAA